>NC_059511.1:3944393-4247424 GCF_905147795.1 Pieris rapae | reverse complement strand
TCTTAAGTACTCTTACCTCTTACGTACTTACATGAGTTCGTGGAATTGAAAACTAAATTTTAAATCAAACTTGATTGTTTGCAGCGATTAAAACATTTTTGTGTTCGCTTTGAGAAATCAACTTAATAACTTACATAGTGGTAATAACATCGGCCCATCCCAGCATGAAACCAGGTTTTCTGAAGATGTAGAGGAATACAGCCAAGATGAAAAGGCCTCCAGACGCCTAGAATTACCAATTATAAATGAGTCGAAAATAAAAATATTTTATATTCGATTCATTTTTTTCAATATTTTTTATTATCACTTTAATCTTCTAAAGTTTCATTCTATCAGAAGTAATAATAAAATATTAATATGAGTTAAATCATACACAAAACTTTATTTTATTTAAGTAAGTAATAATTTTTACCTTTTCATGGAATGTGACAGGTCCAAGGTTTTTGTACTGTTCCCGGATGACTTGCATCGTGTTTTCTGAGCCTGATGAGGCAGCATTCACCTTCTTTGCCGCTTCACTATTAGGACTGTCAAAGTATATAAAATAAAATATCAATTACTGTATCAATTAGTATTGATTTACTTATAATTTTTTTTTAACCAAACATAGGGATTAACCAATTACGATTGCCAAAACCAATTACGTGTTACAAATAATGTTATTTTGAATGATGTTGTATTAGTAGTAGTTTCTTAACTCACCGGAATAGCCCCATGAAAGTAACCTGAAGAGAGATCCATATAAGCAGTTGCATAAGCAGCATTGGCGGAGTACTGTATGCCATGAACCAGAAGAAATCAACAGCGCCTGATATCTCGGGAAACTCTCTAAAAATTATTAAAAATTTATTTTTCTATAGTATACCAAAAATTAAATGAAAAATTACTAATAATAAAATTTTGTAATCGAAATATTCGACTTTAACACGAATCATTATGAAAGTATGTGCGAATTATTTAATACAATTTTTTTTGCTGACTGGGGGCAAACCGGCAGGACGCTCACCCGATCTTAAAAGATACCGCCGCCCATGGACACTCTCAATTCCAGAGGGCCCGCGAGTGCTTTGCCGGCCTTAGAATTTTTACGGCCATTTAATAAAAGGAAAAACAACTCAATTGTATCTATCTTGCGGAAAATTCGTAAACATGGAAAATAAATCAGTAGCACTACACCCTTTAAGGTCTAGGCCTCAGGTACTGTATCTGTTCCACGAACATTTTTTAATTTAATAGGCAAGTCCCTACTTGCGTAATCACCTAATTAGCCTCCTGCCGTCGACTGTTTAGATCTAAGGCAAGCCGGTTACCTGACGATGTTTTCCTTCAATGAATGTTAAATGCGGACATAGGAAGAATGTCCGGCACAGCCGCGGATCGAACCTACAACCTCAGGCCACTAGGCCATTACTGCTTTTATTTTAATCAAGGCAATTACACTTAAATGGGGGTATAAGGCAATACTAACGAGTCGAAGATCCCTTTGAAGGCGGAGTTAGTGGCCGTGCCCACGAGAGTGCCGCATCCACCCAGTGTTGAAGCATACGCTATACTTAGGAAGTAGCACGTTGTTATGTCGCTTGGGATTGGAGTTCTGGAAAAAAGCGACAGTTGAAAGCTAACGCTCAATTTCTAATTGTTCGCTACATGTAATACTTAGTTGATTTGGTGTTGCTGAAATAAGTTGATCTACTAAAAATTAACTTGATGCTAATCCTTGGCAAAGATTTGGCGCGAGGTGGCAGGAGCTTACAAACATTTTTGTAAAAAAAACCCTGGCAATTTAAAATAGGAATACAAAGTTTATGGCCAGTTCATGTTGTCTATGCTCTAGATTTAAGAACAGGCAGTAAGTGTAAATTTAGAAGCATTAATTTTTTTTTCAGTTCATAGGTGTACATTAAGTTACCTACATTAATGAATGATATTTTGTTATATTATATCCCACTGGGAAATCAACACCTTTCAAAACTAAAACTTATTTATATTAAACAAGAAAAAGGTAATTATTTATTAAATGTAAAAGAAGTTGTTATCATGTACATATTTGAAAATAGAATATTTATTTCATTTATTGATTTGAATCAACACACAAAAGAATACAACCACTTAAATAAAGTTAATTATTATTAAACGAGACTTTTGGCTTCAGTTATTTTTCGATGGCATAATAAATATTATTTTGTACATATTATACAGTCGAAACGTTAGGACGACATCGTTTTAAAAAAAAAAACGGTACAATATACTGATTATATTGACCAAAATCAAAGGTCCCAGGTATACTAGTCAGTATTAGGTACTTTATCACAATGTCATTGGCTTTTACGATCAAATATGAATAGTCCCTTCGATGTCGTATATTAGATTTTGGCGGTATATATATATACTACATAAGGTAAAACTCAATCTGTTAGATTTCTGCTGTGGCCACTTAATAAGCTTTTCAAATTACATTATATTAAAGAAGTAGAGTAAACAGTTCCTAATAACTAAAGAATATGGTACTTACTCTTCTGCATTATTTTTATTGTCTGTTTGCTTGTGGTCTTTTCCATTTTCAGTAAGAGCTTTCTTTTTATTAATGTATACATCTCCGAGGCCTTGCTGCAAAAATAAAATACTGGATTGTAAAATTCTATTATTTCTCAGATTCCCATTAATACAAGAAATGATGATTGCCACATTTTCATGTCCTGCGTAAGTGTATGCACAGATTTTGCAATTATGATTATAAAGAGGAAGTCAGGATTAAAAAAAATATTCTCATTGGTTTAGGTATATTTGTTGTAGGAGTAAAAGTTCTGACCAAACCTGTTCAAATACTTCTAATATGGCTTCAACAATAGGAACCATCATTGTGGTAGCTGCTGCATTTGATACCCACATTGATATGAACATTGTAACAAAAGTCAGTCCAAAATTTAACCTGAAAATATGTTTAAACATTTTTAAGTTAAAAATATGTTTCTGTTACTAGAACCATAAACTCAGAACAGTGATTTTGAGTAATCAAATATAACAATATTTGATATTTATTGATAAATGGTAGTAGTGTGTATTGTAGTTAGCACAAGAGACCCTTAGCCATACCTTCTATGTGAACATCCAACCACTTGAACAGTCCACAAAGCCACTCTCTTAGGAAGCTTTGAATGCTGCACACCAGCAGCAATCATTAGGCCTCCCATGAACATCATATTAGTTTCCTTCATATATGCTGCACAAGTTTTGTCAGAGTCCAGAATACCCAGGGTTGGAAACATGACAATTGGAAGCATAGAGGTGACAGGTAGAGGCAGAAGCTCAAGGACCCAGTAGGTAGCCATTATGAGCACTACATACATGCATTTGAAGGCCTAAAAATATATAGCTTATTAAATAATAGGTATAAATAGATATCAATGTGTCAGACAAAATTAATCTTCCAAATCACTTGATCACATGAACTTGGTGAGTAAGTACATACACTATTATTTATTTATTTTGTGACAAAAATGTATGCCGTCTCAAAATATTTCTTCTTCAATAACAGAAACATTTTTTATACTTAATATTATTTTAGTACTACAATACCTTCGCAGATTCCGAGTCAGCATTTAATATTGGTATCGGTAGCAGTATTAATGGGGTAATAACAACAATCAGGGCCTTCCAGTAAATTGAAATAAATAAACTTATTCTTTGCCATAGTGTTGCACTAGTTCTTCCTTTTGAGAAATAATAAGTAGTACCCCTGAAATAAATCGATTGACTTTTAATTTCAAATACTATATTTTATTCCTTATAACATAATATATCAAATGAAATAGAATTTACCGGCCGTCTTCTCCAATTCCATTTTCGACGGCACTAGACATGTTTACAAACAGTAAATTTTGTATATCTTTTGTCTACCACATTCTCCAGCAGATCTGAAAATACGGAACCAACAATAAATATTAAACAAAATATGTTTCCAATTGAAATGAAGGAAAATAGTAATTTCTTATGAACAAACATATTTAAAAAATAGCGGTATTCGAACTTCAAATCCTCCCAGACCAGATGCCATTTACATTAAATATAAACCACTGTCAAGTGTCAGTCATGAGTCAACTGCTACTCGACAACTTCTTTTTTTAAACTTCAAAAACATTGTTTGCGCAAACGCGCAATCCTAACCTTACTTGTGACAAATGTCGCGTTGATAGCGTTGATAGCTGACACTTTAGTGATAAAGATTTGATAGTTTGGGCGGAATGTTGACATTATAACATGAATAACCAAAACAAAACAATACTTTATAGTTTATATTTCAAGAAAGCTATTCAATTTAAAAGTAATATTGTGTATTTTTTTATTTAGTTAACTTACAAAGTTTAATATATGTTAAAAATATAGTGGAAAAATGTGCAGATATGAAAATAAATCCGAAAATGAAGGTACGACTAATATTCATGTAAACATTTAATTTTTAAAGAATTCTTGGACTATTGACTGTTTTTTATCGTAAAACATATATTTATTATTTTTATTCATTAGATATAAAACAAGTTTTATATCTATTCTGCCTTAAACGAAACTATTACTAATAAATACGCTCTCCAGAGTATTTAGAGGTTATGATCATAACTAATATGTATTACTAATATTTGTAATATCTACATCTCATGTTTGGTTTTATAACTTATTAGGTTATGATAAATGAATTATAATAATTTCACTTTACTATAAGCAGATGCTTATAACAACATTAACAATCAGTCTAGATTTTTAGTGTAATTGTTGTGTGACTATTTGAGCATTGTTAACTATGCTTAAACAATTATATTTTCTAAGATACTTTAATATATTGTTAATCATACAGATGCAAATTGTTAAACTAGTTATGTAAAAGCTTGAACCATACTTGATTAATACCTATTTGGGTTAAGGTTTACAATTCAATACCTAGATTTTGAGGTCGGGGGAGGGTATACTTATCACCCCCAACCAATTTCAAGTACTAGAAACAGTTATAAAAGTAGAAAAATAAAAATAAACGAAAACATACATATAATACCTAACATTAACTGGGCCCATCATCCTCAAAGTCATCCACATAAGCCGGTCGTTTACCAAGCAAAATTCACCAAGTTTAAAAAAAACAAATAAAAGCACGCACATTGACGAGAAAACAACAGAAATGTAAAAAGTAACGGCTTTTTAACGAATAATCTGCACTGTATCACTAACACACTGTTCTGGCGGATTGTTTACAAATTTCTAATATTGCACAAAACATCGAAAAAAAAAATTAATTAGCTTAAATTACAACTCAAGCAGCATAAATTACTCCAAATCTCACAGAGGTTTTCGAATCAAGGTCCCCCGAGACTCCTACATACTCAGTATAATCAAATTCAAGGTATTGAATATAAGATCCAACCCATTTTCATTATTATTTTTACTTAATAATAATGAAACATTTTCGTTAGACACAAATCTATAGAATACTTATGTTCCTTTTGTGTATAGAATATATATACTATTACACACTTATGTATATAATATTATAATCGTTATTTATATAAATATATTAGTATATTTATATATGTATTGAACTGTGATTTTATTGTTCGCTATGTTTATTACATTCCTTTGGAATGCTGCTATCATATTTTCTGAGGGCTTTCAGAAGTATGAATGCAACCCTAGGTGATTGACCTTAAATTAAAAATTTGGTTTAAAACTACTACTATACATAATAATATTTTTCAACGATAAAGAGGTTGTTGCAAACAGTACTATGGTTTAGTTTTACCCTACTTATTTGTTTTTTACCATCATTTTTAATGTCCACTTTAATTTTAATTACTATTGGGACTCATATATAGAAAAAGTGCATTTTTAAAATCTGCTCTTTGGACATTGTTATTAAATGAAGTCCTTGAATTAACTATCATTAAAGACTTTATAAACACAGCACTTAGATGAGAATTTATTGCAGTGTCAATATTCATTACGTAAAGTATGCGTACATTCGCAGCTTCGTACGTCATATGGGTCGCAATGAAGCCATAATGTTTTTAGTTTGTTCTATGATAACTATGCTGTATTTTGTTTTTACAAATAAGATGCTTGGTATTTAACAAGTTTGCGGTAACTTTACACATAATTATGATATTCGCTTATATGCAATTTTCGGTATTAGAAACACAAATCATGGAATTTTCTTTTTTCTGACTCTATTTCGATCAAGATTAGTTGACTTGATCGAAAAACAATAGCTTATACACTACAATCTTCTTCACCCTATCTATATTTTTACATAACATCCATTTCGATAATGTTAGTAATAAACTTATTTCAGTCTTATAAATAAAGTTTGTCACGTTTGTATTGCCATCTGCACGTGCAAGGTTACGATCCTAAAGTAATAACGTTTATCAAGAACTTTAGTCCCCCAAATTATCATGAATTCAAGTGTAAATTTGTTGATATAGTGTAATTAACATTCACCATTGGTATGATCATTTCTTATAAATCGATTTAATTGTAAAATATGCGTTACAAGTAAAATCTTCCGTAATTAAATAGTTAAGAGCAATCGAAGTTTAATTGTTGTGCTTACAAAAAATCTGGTCGCGAATAAAATTAATGACTTACTTACGTCATTTATTATTTTGAAGTGTCTTCAATAAATTTTCCTGATTGAGTTGAGTGCGTGGAATATTAATTTCTATGCATTTAGAGTTTACAGGATTACTAAAAACGGCGCGTTACCTCATTTAGGTATAGGCCGTGCAGTTTGAGTTCAAGCGACATAAAGCCTATGCAGTAAATATGATTATAATAATTTATATGTATGAACTCGTTGTCAACGATAATTGTACAAATATATCTTTATACACAGTCAAAACTATTTACGACAACTTGGTTTAGAACAACATACCGGTTATATAGACCAAAATCAAAAGTCCCGGCTGAATTATATTGTATTAGGTACTTAATAGCAACGTCATCGGCTATTACGACTATCGTTTTTTACGACCAAATATGAGTAGTCCCTGCGATGTCGTTATAACAGATTTTGACTGTACTATCATTTACTACTTTCGTTACCGAAAATGGGTGTGGCGTCTACGCACTTGTTATACGACGACCTATAAACTTAAGTATATAATGCCCAAAATGAACTATTTAACACGACACGTGTGGATTTACATACAATATAGTATATTAGCCTACGACCTTTTATACGTAATGTCTTTACTTCTTAGTAGACTATAATTTTTCCACAGTCATTATATAGTCTTGTCTAATGTCTACACGAATACGAGATGAATAAATGACAGAAAGTATAAATATCAGAAGTTAAACTAGAAATGTTATATAATTTTTTTTAAATAATATAATTTATTGTATGGTGGAAGTGTGCCAGTGGCATTGAACTACTTTATCATGAATGTTTTATTTTTATATAATGTTAAATGTCACTTTTCTATTGCGTATCTATCTTTATTAATAAATTTTTGTATTGGGTTACCGTAATCTAGTAGGGCGTATATTTAAAATTCGGAAAACGGGAATAGATTCCAGAGAGTTCTATTATTTACTATGCGCATAACTTAGACACAGTGCCCTCTGTAGTATATTGTACGCGTCATAAATGTCCAAGATTTATAGACTAATGACATTAAAAATGAAGTAATAAAATAAATCATATTTTTCTGTTAATTTCGTATACGCTGCTATGATTATACTCATTGTAGGGAATAACACACTACAATGTGATTGAATTCCCATGATACTTATTGTCAACATTACTATTGTCTCAACGATTCTCAATCCAGTATATCATTTTACATGTCTTTGTCCTACATAATATGATACATTCTTAGGAATTACGCATTACGCAATCCAGTACTATCTTTGGTTAATGCGCTAATTACAAGATAATATTTTAATTAGCTATTGGTGCTAGGACTATTACTAGGAGACTGAATGGAAAGTACCTGCTGATATACTCATAATCAAAGCTTTCAGTTATTTCCTATTTATTTTAATATTCGGTAAACATTCTTTGTTTTTTCAGTGCTTGCCACACAAGGTCATAAGCGTCACAAAAGTAAACGGCGTAAAAATCGACAAATACAACTACTAATCCGACCATATTAAACCAACTTAAAACATTCTCAATTTAGTTGTATTTCTTAGGGAATTTCATGACCAATATGATATGATAATATATTAATTTTATTGTTAAATGGGATTTTTGCGTTTAACATGTCCTATTTTGTTCTTAGATACATAAATTATTGTATTTTGAAAATTGATGTTAAAATCATCACTTAGCGGTAGGATCACAATTATATAATGCGTGATATATCATTTTACACCTTCGAAGATCCTGTCACCAAATTTTACATACAAATTAAATACTATTTCCTTGTATTAAATTTTATAGCAGATCAGGTTTTTTATGCAGTTTTTGCTGTGATTATTTCGCTGGTATAATGAGCTATTTGACAAGATTTTTTATAAAAACAAATTATTTATTACTGGCTATAGAAGAGACACCGCAAAACGCATCAGACAAACTTTAAGATTTTACGTGTATTTCTATCATTACTGCGTCATCCTAGATGCCCCTAATGAAACCGTTTTGATGTGATAAAATAAAAATATGTATTTAATAAACTTATGAATTTTTACAAGTTATTTAACGCCACAACGTTCTTAAAGCCATGTCGTATATAATATATGACATCGAATAACACTTCAGTAAAAATCTGTTATAACGACATCAAAGAGACTACTGATATTTGGTTGTAAAAACCGATAGTCGTAACAGCCGATGACGCTGTTATTATACCTAATACTTTTTTTCTTTTGATTTTGGTCAATATAACCAGTTTGTTGTTCTAAACGATGTCGTAGTAAACGGTTTTGACTTTTTTCATATTAATAAATAGCGTTACTATGAATATCTTTATAAAAAAAATCAGCTAATATTGTATACATGAGCATGTATCGTCCAATACGTCATATAGTATTTTGTTGTCCTGGTCTGTTTAATATACTACTGTCATTATATAAATGTTTACACATTTAGAAATGCTGCATTAGCGTATTTTTTATCTGAGGAGAAATTTATAATCCCGGCATAATTCTCCAACTCATTTTTTATCTATTTATAATCCCGGCATAATTCTCCAACTCATTTTCGTATATGTAAATAAAAATCTTTTAAACATTTTGTTTATTAAAGAATTACAATTTTAATTTAATTAACCTACATAGATAATACTATAATGAACTTCTAGTAAGATACTTATTAAGTGAAACGCAATATAGAGCAAATAAACTTTTGTTTACATTTTATTTATATTCGGATTTTACAAAATATTGAGTAATGGTTAATTTATGAATACTTATGAATATTTTTTTTATGAAATTTAAATGTTACTATGTATATTTTTAATTTGTAGCTCTAATCTATATAAATACTTATTTGGTTAATTATTCCTCAAAAATAAAAAAAAATTGGCGGCCATTCAAACAATCCACTCAAGATATTTAAACCAGTTCCTCTGTTTTCTGTATAAATAAAATGTAAAGAAATCAATTAACAAATATCAACGTCCAAGGATACACTTATGCGTAACTATGACGCATGTGAGGGTCATTATAGGGGGGTGTGGTGCGTCAATATAAATATATTTCTATCGCAGTAGCTTCTCTGGAATAGAACGGGAATATACAAAGGCGTGGCAAGGGCAGACAAACAAAAATAATCCACGCCGCCTCAAACACTTTCGTTATTTCTCTACATATCTAATCTTTTTCAAGGTGGTTTTTAAACCAAGTTTATATTGGCCTGAATGCATAGTATGTGTATGTATGATCATCGGTATGCGTGCTCTAGGCAAAATGTATTTGCTGTACACATCGATATTTGTCGATCAATCGCGTATCTTGGGTTTTTCTGAGTGACTACAACCAGAATCTTTTATTTTTAATCGGGAGGCTGACATCCTGGGCTGGTTAAGCAAGAAATCCGGCAACGCACTTGCGAGCCTTCTAGCAATGTGTGTGTCCATGGGTGGTTTATCACCATTATAATATCACTAACATCAGGTGCCTCCTGCCTGTTAAGACCCTGTTGTATAAAAAAGGCAAGTAAATTCAAAGTCGAGCTTATCTTACAGACGCATTGCTAAGACTATCAGATACAATGATTCATATCCTGCATAATATACTTGTCGATTATACATGCAAATGTTTATCTAGGTTTAGTGTTAGTAAATGTTGTATGTTTAATGTCTAAAAGCACTCATTTGAATAAAAACACCTTAATATTACGTGGAACTCGGCGATGTCTATCCCAAATCAATTGTCATGAAGTACGATTTCTATACCGGTTTGTGTATCATATTAAATGCCTTAATTTTACTGCACTTGCGTCGGAAGGTTGCCGACCTGTCAATGACCATTTGCACGTATTAACTCGAAATGTAAAGGGTCTCAATTTAAACTCTCTAATACAAATAATAAGAAAAATAACGAGCGGTTGACACTCGAAGTGGATTTTGTGTGTAAATACCTAGGAGGAAGTTATCGTTTAGGTATTTGAAAAATATAAATGCTGAGAAAACGTTGCTCTCATAATTATTTAAATTCCCAAACGATTTGTTTTACTACGTCACTAAAAAATAAATTAGCTATACCTTTTGTTTGTAACTACGAGCCTTTTTCATTTAAAATAGCACAATTGTACCAAATATTTTTAATTGTACACAATATCAAGTAGGTTTAATCATGTGATCGGAGTAATAAGTATTTTCTGTTATTATTAATTTTGGTCTATCGTTTATTGCGTGAATACCGTCTGCTGTATGAAAGTATGGTCCATTAAGGTGTAGTTTATCTAAATTTCTCGGTCAGTGTGGTTACATATATTTATGAATACCACGTACTTCAACTATATCCATGAACTGAGATAAATTTCTCGCAATTATAATGGCTATTAGATAAGGTCATAGAATGTTTCGTTCCATTTTCAAACTAAACCGGAATTCCCTATACGGAAAGCAGGAAGTCAACCGAGGTTAAATCTAGTATGCAATTTTATAATTTATATTATTGTACCTAAACCTTGTAATAAGTAGATCGAATAGAAAATATAGGATACGAAGCCGACTAAAAGCAAGCAAGAATGGTAACTATCGGTTTTCATCTGTATTTCCATTGCAATTTCCTAATTTATTCTGCTGCTTCTACGTAAATAAAAATGGCTTATAAAGTATATACACAACTTATCATAAAGTTAAATTTTTAACTTGGAAAAAAGAATCGACAAATGATTTATAAAAGGCACGTTTAACGACAAATGCGTGTCCTGAATCATTTGTTGATAATTTTTACAATCGCGTTACGAGGTTTTCAATTATACACTTGTTGTATTAACCTCGTGATTTTCATTCACGTCAACGATTTATCTGATAAACCACAAATATCCCAGGCTGGGTATTACGCACCAACCTTGATTTTCATGAGATATTTCTGGTGCTGACGGATCTGGCGCCTGCCGACTGAAAATACGATTTTTTCAAGATCACATTGACTTTATTATGACGTCAAGAAAATATTTATTTTATTGCTTTAAATGTACGTATTATATAGTCATATAACAATGCGGAAAAAAACTTTCTTACACACCACTTGGGGTTAATAATATAATAGCGTAAAATCTTACGAAATAAGTGCAGTAGCATATTCAATAGGTGATATGCTCCTTTATTTTCCATAAATTTCCAGGACAAAAAGCGAGAGGTAAACAATAAATATTTACTTTAATTTTGCTCATCAACATCAATCCAATTTTATAAATCCGGGAGTATTTTTGGATTTCCATACGCAAAATCGAAGTACGGAAGTCGTTGTATCATTAAGTATTGAATAAACAGATCATCAGAAAATTGCCAGCCAAATGTCAAGTGTTTTTGCCTCATGGGAAAGTTTTCCCAAGAAATTGCAATTTATCACAATTTCCTCACCGTGTTGCCGACCTATTGCTGTACGAAAATAGCATGCTTTTGGATTACTGCCAAGTATGCATCAAATTTTTTGATCGACCCCTGACATCGAGTTTATTTTTTAATTGTGTAAAGCCGAAAAT
Organism: Pieris rapae; assembly: GCF_905147795.1. Lineage (NCBI taxonomy): Eukaryota > Metazoa > Arthropoda > Insecta > Lepidoptera > Pieridae > Pieris > Pieris rapae. The sequence goes on along the minus strand of NC_059511.1, from coordinate 4,235,279 downwards.
TTATTCTTAAACTGAACTAAAAGTAGTTCATAACAATTGTATAATGTGAATGATAAATATATGCAGTATGGTTCGAGTAGGTTGCGTCAGATGAATATTTTTCATTGAAAGAATGAAATTTGAGTAAAGCGAGTCGCTGACTTATTTATTACTTTTTTTGACTTTATTGTCAGTTTGTCTCGTCCGTTCTACGCCCTTGATTTGTGAACGGGTAGTAAATATAAATTTAGAACTTGCATGTGTACATTAATTTATATAAAAAAATTATACTTTAATTTTTATTTTTCAATATTTCTTTTACATACGTTTTTGAAATACGGCAGTGATTAGCGCTGTCTCGATTCATAATCTTACCCGTAGTACCGTATGTGTTTTGAGCATTATTCTTTTTTTCTTATACATTCTGATGTACTATTTCTTTTTTGGGATTCTATGATGAATTCGGAAATGTACGGATGGTTAAAATTACATCATCATAGAGACACCTATGAGCTACGTAAAATATTGAGGTATCGATAGATTGATTGCAAATTATGGAAATGCTGAAAAAATACGGTTCATTCTTCGATTTTGTATTAGTTATCGCGATTAAAATGATCATCTACATTTATCTTAGCACAATATTGCATAATCGTAATAAATGCAACTGCTAATTAGACATTAGCAGTAATTGCTTATGTAATTTTCTGCTCTGGTTTTACTATATCACTGTGTGTCATAAAATAAAATATATTTCTTAATATTGTATATAAGATGTCCTATATAAACCGGATCGTGCTACTGGACCATACTTAAAATGAGTACAGAACGGGACATTACGCTATCGGCGCTCTAGGCAATGTCTCCCTGATTCTGTTGAGGAAATTTTAACTAAAAATTATTATTTCCTAGTGGAAGAAGAAGGAAAAATATATTTATTCGTATAAAGTAATAATAATAGCCCAGTGGCGCTACAGCCCTGTATGGATCTTGGCCTCAGATTGTATACATTTCTCAATTTTATAGACAAGTAGGTGATCAGCCTTCTATTTCTGACTCGGAGCTTTTGGGTATAGGATAGGTCAGTTTCCTCAAGATGTTAGCCTATGCTATAAGACCAAGCGTTAATTATGGTCATAGAAACAAACTTCCTTTGGTGCAAACCTAGAAAAACTAGAAAATATTGATTAATATTGGCGAAAAATTATTGGTGACCCAATCAAATCAAATCAAAATCCATTTATTCAGTTCAGATGCGTCTTAGGGCATGCTTATGAATGTCAAAAACGTTTACAAAATTCGCGAAAGAGCAAAACTACGCTATCCGTTCGCAAAACTACCATATCAATTTAATAATAATAAAGTCTTTACCATGAAAGCGATACATACGATGGATAATAGAATGTATGTAGTACCAGAATATTCTATTCGTTTATATTATACACATTGCCACATTTAATAATGATTTATTTTATTACGCGTACTGTAGACTTATACACAGTGCACACTATGAAAAGTGAAATTAATAAGACTAGGTACTGTTAGAGTTAAATAACTGAAAACCAGTAAACAAGTGACGGATCGTTTTGTTATTAATTAGTTTTCAATAAGAAATGCAATTGACAACTGGTTTTTTCGAATAAATTATTGTTTTGATATGGAAATTTACTAAATTTTCTTTTATTTAATTTGAATAAATTTAAATTATTATATATTAAATTTTTATTGTAAGGTAATTAATAATATTTCGTATTACATCCTTGTGTTTCACAGTCCTGTATATTTTAAGTATATTATATCCTCCTTTGTCTGAATGTATATTTTCGGATACTATAGTATCAAAGTTCATGCCCTGTACTGACTCATTGATTCTTTGTTTACATTTGCTATATAGAATGGTTTAATATTAAAACCATTTACTTTAGCGAGGTTTCCTATAGAAAGTGAACTTGGAAATGATTTTTGTTATAATTTCGCTGGCAAATATTCATAATATTGCAATTCGTTTTAAAAAGCAATTGCATCTCTAAAATAATCAACATAATACTTCAATTAAAAGATCACTGACCTAGTTATAAAGCAATTCAGTACCTCCTAGAGTTTAATTAAATGTAGACATGCGCGTACGCAAACAGATGGTCGCAGTCTTTGTTTAATTTAGCTCTGCAAACAAGTGTCCACACAATGTATAAAATGGTAGAACATCTTTTTAAACTACTGTTTAAATGGACGTGAGGAGATTAAAAATTAAGATATGTAATGAGTTAGGTACATATATGATATTAAAATTGTTTTAATTAATTAATTTGTTCGGCATACATGCGGTTTAACTACGTATGTATGCGAATAACTCGTGTCAAGTCCCATTTTTAAATTGACATAACACGTTACTAGGTTACAAAAGTACAGTATCTTACGTTGTAGATATTTATGCAAATGAGCTACATGTGTTAATGTTATGATTAATCAATTTGTTTTTTGGTACGAAAAAATAAATACCATTATCAAAATTTACTTTTAAGTTTTTTCTGTCCGTGTTCCGAATAGGTGTACCATTTTCGAATATAATTATAACTTTTTTTAGTTACTCTAAAATTTTACAGCGGATTGTGTTTCACGATTTAGCAGTGAGTTGTAGTAGCATTGTGCCACAGCTGAGCGTTTGTTAAGGCAATTTCTGCCGCGCTCTCCGTAATCTGCCCAAACGAGCAAAGAAAAGAGCGTACCAATTCTAAAAAGACCGGCAGCGCGCTTGCGAGTCTTCTGCGTATATCCATGGTATCGCTTAACATCAGATAACATGAAAAAAAGAATTTGACTTGAATTACGTTCATTATTTTTAAAGAAAATTCCGATTCCAATGTTTGGTTTTGGTTTGATGAACTTCCTGGCGGAGACATCAATCAGATCATCCGGTCTGCCATCGCTGCCAAATTTACAATTTTCTAAGTTCTTTTAAGTCTCCTTGAATTTCTATCACTTTTTAGTAACATGTTATTGACTTCATTATCACCTACGTAATAAAAGTCCAAATCTGAAATATTTGCTCGTTACAGATTGAAGGCTGCTACAGTGCTAATTTAACGTATAAATGAAACCGGAACGAACTTAAATCAGTTAGCATGACTGACGACGTATTAGTACACCTTATTATATATTTTAGTGTGGTGATGTTTGTGTGTGGTTTTAAGCAATGAATATTTCCGTAATCTGACAGCACAGACTGACATGTACCTACACATTTTTATCTGTTCAAAGAATTGCCTTGAAACAGATCTGAAGGAAAATTCGTCAAATTAAAAATATACTTTTTATTGTTTCCGTTGAAATTGTACAACCACTTGATAGTACACCACTATCATAAAAAGATACAAGTATTGGACATTAGCTTTTAGGTAGAGTACCATATTATTTTCATCGTACCGATGCTGGAAATATATTTAAGTACATCACATACAATATTTTACAGCAATTTTTCTACATCAGCTCAAGGCCCCGACCTTGAATAAAAAAAATTTAGTCTAATAGAATAATAAGCTAGTGATTTTGTATGAAAATTAATAAGTTTCAAGTCGATCAGATGGGACAATGATACTTTTCCGGTTGTTTACGAAACTTTTTATGAAGTATCTGTGGCTGTTTATTCCTGATATCTGGAGCAAGTCTCGAGCGAATTGACCCATTTAATGGTGTTTGTTTGCCAAAACACCACGATTTTGCACGTGGTTGTTTACAATAACATACCTATTGTATTTTTTTCGCAAAAAAGTGTTTATAATTGTTGACATAGCGTCGTCTGATTTTGAACTAGATTTTTCCTGACACGTGTTTTCGGTCTGTAAACAGGAATAAGTGTCGTTTGTTTATGGCATCGTAGAATATGTACCGACTATTTTCACGTGGAATGATGAACTTAGTCTTAAAACTTTGAATTTGTAGCAATCTTTTAACTCTAAGCAATTAAAGCAACATTGGTTATTGATATTGAAATATTTAAAACTATATTTCAAAGTTTTATTATATCATTTTATCTACATTATATTTTTACAAAAATATAGTACTCATTTAAACTTAAATTTTGTGGAAACATTGAGTACATATACATTTTTTGAAAGTTAAACTAACAGTTATTAAAATAGCTTTTAATTTTTCGTACAATTTTATTTTAAAAAGTCGAAATAGATACATCACAATAATAGGAGCATAAAGAAATAAAGTATAAATATAGAGTATTTGATGTATCCTAGAACAGTTTCACAAATAATGATTACGTAGTATCAGAACGGTAGACAATATAATATTTAAGAGATCAATCACAGGAAGATACAAATACATAATTATACAATAACTTTATAATTTAACAAATAATAATTATAAAAGTTTAAGTTGTATATCTATTTGAAAAAAACTCTTCATTCACTCCTCTACAGTCGGTATTTTTCGCGTTTGCTAAAAAAATAATTTGACTGAGATTTTTAGTCATTTATTGGTACGAATTTTACAACCTCTTTGTACATCAACCGTAGCTTTAAATTCGAAGAATGATACGTGCATTAATTTTATGTTATTTTTTCATTTTCTCTACGTCGAAATTAATTGCATGAAAAAAAGCAATTATTAATAATAGTTCCTTATGTAAATCTTGAAAAGTTGATTGTTATACAAAGGATTGTCGCAAGGCCAGATTCATGGTCATCGTGCTATTGATTCATTAACATGGGATATTAAAACAATAAAAATACATTCGTATTTCTTTTAGTCTGCCTGCATATTTTTTTCTGATGCTTTGTTATACCTGAACTCTATCATGCGTTTCATATATGAACGACGTATCTTATAAAAAATCTCGGTAATATCTTAGGATAAGTGCGGTCCTGTCCTAGACCAGCCTAAAGGGTATGTTGGATACACACTTCTTTAAGAATTGTCTCATAAAAATAATACCCTTAAATACATATAATACAACATTTTCTACAGCTGTGATACTTTTTGACATTTAACACCTTTGTCTTCAGTCACCGTGACCACGCACGCTGTAAAGCACGCGAAAAGTCGGTTAAATTGAAAATTATGTTTAAATACAATAATACATAACTTTAATCCGTAAAAAAGCGTTTTTCTTTAAATGTGTAATAGTTATGTTAATAAAAGACAATACTAATAATACCCTTGCTGTAAATGGCGTAAAGATCTGTTAAACATTCTGTGTAATTAGTTTTCTCAGTCGATCTGTTTATAAACATAACATAATAATCGATCGGTCACCAGGGCATAACGCGAATAAAGTTCCTATCATTACCCCAGAATTATGGCTCTTTGAATGGAAAGATCTATTTTAAATGTTTATGTTAAATAATAATGCTTAATATAAGGATAATAAATCTTTTGCAGAAGGAATTTACGTACATCTTAGTTTGTAAACGTCCTCGATAATGTTGAGGAAGAAATCTATATTTATTAAATATTATATATGGCGTGACGTTATGACTATGACGAATACGTAATATTATGCGGCTTTACAATTATTTTAATCAATTACTTGCTGTTACGAACTGAATTTAATCGTGAAATGCAATTCTGAATACTAGTCTCGGCATGGCACGTAGTTGCTAGTAAATATGTCTATTTTGTTCAATTCTGCTTAATACAATTTTCTTTCTATGGAAAACTGTACGCATTGTAAAAGTTATTTGCACTCGCAAAATTACCTACTCTGGGCCTAGTTTATCGTTTTATTCATCTCGTAGATGGATCGATCCATAAGATGCAGATCACCTTATTAAAAGGAAATATCGGGGCGGTAACGGTTAATGCTCTATTAAGAATTTGTATATGAAACTTACAGTTCGTATTACGTAACAATAAATATGGATTGCGTCAAAGGCAAGGCGACAATGTCAAGGGTAATTTCAGACGCATTTTAATGCTTCATCATCGGATTGGAACTATCGGTAATATGCACTTATATGAAGCTAATAGGATCAATATTGCCAAGTAATTATCATATAATTAAAAAGCAATAATTAAGACAAATACACGTAACATATTAAGACTATAGTCTTGAATAACGGTCGGTAGTCGGTGCTGAACTGGTAATTAAGAAATATATTTTAAAATTTGCTTTACTAACAGGTGTCGTATTATTTCATTTACAAGAAGCCGTCGACACAATACACTGAAAAAACAATAATTATTACGATCGATTTACAGGAATAAATTTGTATATTTTTATATACTTACTTCAGTTAGGTAAACTATGTTATAAGTAATTGCCTCAAACCTGAATGAATATAGCCATGACTCCAGTCATTGGTAAAGAAAGTCATTTTCTTTAAGTGAAATCTAGACATATGATTTGACCAGTTATTGCTTCTTTTATATGCGTTTTTATTATTATGACGCCTCATTCATAAACATTCTATAAAACTCAAGTATGAGATAAAAAATATTTTCTAACGAACACAGAGTAATGTAACAATACTCAAAATGTTTACAAAGTTAACAAAGACGTGTAGTCCTTACACTTTTATATAATAATTTTATAATGTACGCATCACAACCTCTTTCATGTTATTCATCAACAAACCCTCATTCAAACTGTAAACATGCACCTAATACGCAGTTGCTGACCTAATGCAAACGTGTTCTGTGTTCTGACACTAGGACAGTATACCGCTTCTGCTTGACACATAAAAACATAGTTTAAAAATAAAACATCTTATGCAGGTCTGAAAAAACGTCACAACTATTTCACAGTCGAATTGATAGACTACTTGTCAGGTAGACCATTAAAAAGTTCCCCAATTATTTAAAACTACGCCCCCGGATGTGTACTCAAAATAATGTATCAAAATTTATTTATAAAAACCCCGTTTTATAATATAGAATAACAGAAATAATATTTTAAGTACAAAAAAATATTTTTTTGTACATATAATATTTTTGTATTTAAATTATGCTTCACTACGGGTGGGTGTAAGTCCTGTAACAAGTGGTTCTTGATGAACTTTTTATTATCAGATGATGCAATAGACAAATTCACTTTCACGTTGCACTCGATAAATGCATTTTGTTAAAGTGTTTTTAAAGAATTCACCAGCCTATGTTTCAATAGAAGTGAGATATTTTATTGAAGTGAAAATTACTAAGGCGTACGGAAGCGAATCGACCACAATTGTTTAACTGTTGAATATTATTTATTTTTCGTTTTGGCTTTGTTACCAGAAGTTTGTTTTATATCGGTTATTACAATATCAACACATTACGACATAAAACTTGTATAGTTAATTATTTGAAATAAATTTCAATTGTTCCGATTTTTATTTATTGTTTACGTTGAAATGCCTTATATATTTCATAATAATAAATGTGCAATTTCACGTGTTTATTTTTCAGTAAAGACATTCTCCCATGTGTTTGTGGATTAAAAGTTAATCAAAGTTTTATTAATATATTAAGTTTGTTGTTTAAAACAATAACGTTTTCTATGGGAAGGATAATGTTATCAACAAAACTTTATAGCTTTTTATAGTGCCCACAACGTGACCCGAATATTTTTGGCGATAAGAAGACAATGTCGAATTTGCATTGGACATTGTGTTGCATTTACAGTAAAAAAATAAGAATTTTACTTAAATTTTTTTATTATTTAAATAACTCACCAAACAGAGTTGATTACGGCTTCCACTACACAAACTTACACTAACGGGCTTAAGTCTTAACGCACGTATGAGGTCTTCACTCTACGCGCGCCGAATGTTGACTGAGGCAAACTGGCGTATATCTTACGGTTACCTTTTTGTAATTTTTTTTTACGCGTGGGCAAAGGGCATACAACCGCAGCTAGGCACGCGTCACTTTGGGTGCAAGTTCCGCGTTTTACGGATATTTTGAGAACCAGTTTCACACGTGATGGCTAGGGGTATGTATTTGTTTACATTTTCAACGTTTGGGTCATCGACGTGGTTCGTCGTGGTCATCGTTTGGTTTTAGCGATTATTACACGTGATTGTCAGTCTGCTTAATCAGCAATTGCTAATTAGCTATTAAGATATTGGGTCGTAGTCTTTATCTAATTTGGAGTTGTATTTATTTAGTTTAAAGCTATTGAAGAATTTATATCATAAAGAAATGTGAAACGAAAGAGTGTGAAATAGAACTTCCTAGTACGGTAATTTTGAATATTCATGTAAAAAGTTTTAATAATTTTGGATATAAATCAAACTTTGCCTACGAATACCTTCTTGTTTTCATATAATATAATACTATCGTTTCGTTGTAGGCACGCCGACATTGACGATAGAATATAATCGTAAGATCGGGGCTGGTGATAACCGACCAATCACAGCGCCTAACTCCTCACTCTTCAACATACCATAAAAACATTGCAACGTTAATGAGTTTTTGTAAGGAGTATAATTATAAATTATTATCAACTTATATTTAATTTTCAGTTTTAAGTCACAATATTGCGTATATTTATTTGATGAAAACGACAAATGTAAGAGATTTAAAGTAGGAAAACTTCCTCCATTCCAGCCCATTCTTCTTCTTCCTCCCCATTCTTTCCCTCCTATCCAGTCCTATCGTCAAAATTTTAGGGAAATTTATTTCTGTTAATAAATTAAACTTATAAGATTCTCCCCTCCATAACTTGTAGTATAATGTTAACCTCTTGTATATATTATTATATATCTGTGTGTGTTGTCTTTTTTTGTGAAGTCATTTTTGTTTTGGGTAACTCTGCTTAGATTAAATTCAAGCCATCAAATCTATCCTCACCGTGTTAAGACTTAGAACGCGACATTGGCGGAATTGTGATTTACACAGACGTCGCCATTAATAATAAAGTTAAGTGAAGTAGAAAAACGTCTATTCTGTCAGAGAAGAATTTTGTTAATTTCACTAACTAAAACTATCTTATCTGTGTTGAATTTTATTATTTTATAAGTATGTGTATATTTCCGCAAATATATGTAAATAATAATTATCCTACTACATTCGGCTTATGAAAAAGAGTTTACGTAATAAGAATAATGTTATCTACATTAATACTAATAATTTATGGCAATTTTGCCATTTAAATAGTTGGTTTTAATAATCTTAATAATCCGGTTTTATTTAGTGAATTATTACTCAAAAGTATATTTTTTAACACCGTTACTAAGACGTTATTAAGACTTAATACACTTGAAAACAATCTGAAATTGTGGATTGTGAGACCATGACAGTCGATCGATCTCCTATCTGAATCCCAATAACCAAACCCTACAAAGAACATTCATTTATTGGCGACAATAAAAAAAATTAAGATAGGATATTGGCACAGCTGAACTGTCATTTTTATACAAAGTTCTATCCACAGATACCGATCCGACCTACCATGGATAGCTTGTATCGACAGATGGATATTCAATCCGTCAATTGATTATTGCCACACTTTTTACAACATTTGGATTAAGATGTGTATGTCAGATGGTCAAAAATGGATTGAGATAGGTTATTGGGTTTAGGCGTTAGAAGCGACAATTATCTCTAAGTCTGAACCTTCTATGTTCAAAATGTATTGGACTAAGTCTAATTTTTCCACCCTAAGTGTCCGTACTAAAATTAATTATGTTTTGATAAGGCATTCCTTAAGCTTTGCGACAAACGTTTGAGTATTTCCGTCTAAAATGTCATAGATAATTAAAAGGCGTGTATTCAAACGACGTAGTAGAACTATTAAAGTATATCGAATGTCATTTTGCGTTGTAATCTCCGTTACATATTGTTCTTAATTAACACTCGCCTAGATGTTTGACTTGTGGCCTCTGCCTCATTCCTTCATTTACGCCTTGTTCATTGAGTAAAAGGTAGGTATATTGAATTATTGAGTGTGTGTCATGAACAGTGTTTATTATCTAATTATTGTTTTCATATTAAAATATAACTTTCTCGGTTTATGTATAGAGATCGACAGACTTTAGTCATTAATATTAAACAGATCACAAGTATCGATAAACTGCCGATAAAATATATTTTTTGCACAACCTCAATATAATTTTTATTATACATTTGTAACTCAGTTTGTACAAAAAATGCCTATTTTAATGTGTAAATAGAAATAATTATTCATACCTGGTTCTATCTAGAATATCTAGTCGAGACCTCAATACAAGGTTCTCGGAGCATTTACTACACAAGGTACTTCGCGAGAAAATTATAGATGTAATTTACAATTATGGAATATAATTTAAACTGGACGTTATAATCTTGAAAAATCTCAACTCTGAATCAAATTCAGTAATCAAAATTATAATTAAGTAAATTAATTGTATATTTTTTCGATTTTAAGATTTAGGTGCCCGTGTCGGCCTCACGTTGGCTATAAAAACTCGGCTTAGAATCAAGCAGCCGAGTTCCAAAATAGATGAAATTTGCCTAATGCGTAATCAAACATATTATACGAAGCTATACATATAATATATTAAGATTATTGGAGTATTGGAAGATTTTGTACTTAAAGTATGAAAGGAAGCCACCACCTTTCCCCTAACAAATTAGTATTGATCCATTGCGTCCCTCATTTTGTACCCTCGATTTTTCGTGATAACCCCTAAGACAGTGAAATAAATTGTCTATCTTAACAAACGAAAAATGGTTCTTATTTTAAATTTTAAAAATATGTGAATTCTCCGCAAATGTAACATGATATTATTATGTGTAGTCTGTTCTCCATACATTTAAGGGCTAGCACGTTTTTTTTCACTCTGGAATACTCATATGTTTATGTCTATATTTCCTCCACGTCTCCGTATACGTTCCTCTATCGTATACGTTCATTGATTTATGTTTTTTTTTTTCAGAATGGAGTCGTATGTGGGCGAGCGCTTCATTTGTCGGCGTATTGATTGTCATCGGTGTACCTTTGTGGTGGAAAACAACCGAAGTGTTTCGGTATGTCTTCGTTTAGGTTTATAACGCGTAAAATTAACTATTTACATTCTCTTTATCCTTCTCTGTTTATAGCGAATATGTCAACTTGAGGTCTTTCTCTCTTACTAGTAACGTCTTATTATTGATGTTTTAATAAGTTCTCGGTTATCTCTTAAAGAAGTTTTATTTAAATGAATATTGTTTTTTGCCATATGGAATTGATTCGCCTAACGTGTTTTGAGTACTTTATCTAGACTGAACTTATTACCTATAGTTATACATCATTAAACAATTATGTATTTATGTTATAATCAATTTTATGTAAATGCATAATGTGACGGGGTGCGTAAGGGTTATCATTACGATAGTCCGATGCGTCCGGAAACTTGCAAGGTCACAGAATTGGTTCCTAATAACAGTTTTTGTGTGTCTTTGATTATTTAATATTTTTTGACATATGATGACACAATCTATGTCCAAAAACGAAAAAGATGTATATAAATAATTCGATTGGTTACAATTACTTTTAATATACGTATCGTCCATACTCGTTAAGAATACGTCATTGGATTGACAAACCTAATCAAGTATGATTCTTAATTAGAACCTCTGTCGTAGTGAAATTGATTTAAATTTAATTGCCTTTAGTCCCTTTAGATGTTTATTATATTAAATACTTTAAATCTTCAGGGTATCGCTTCCATACGATAAAATAAATGCATTTGACTCAGAGGCTCATTACATTACAACAGACCTTGTGGTACTCGCAAACGATGATCGAACTGCGGTGAATGTGGCTGAAGAGATTCAGAAGGCATTTTCACAGTCAGGTATGAGTACATCGTAATATACACAACAACTAATCCATAGTTGGTAACTCTTATTTTGGGTCGGGAGCAAGGCGGATCTGCTTCTGCTTTGTCTTTTAGCTGCAGCCCAGGGCCGCGTGGATTCAAAGGGCCCCAAGTCCCCACTGAAAATAATCGACAATATATTTTACAAATCTTTTGAATTAGATTTTTTTTAATTTAAAAATTATAAGCTTGGTGAGATCACGCAACCAATGTGCATCTATCGAACGCTTGTTTTCGGTCGGTTATTTTTCGCGTGTGCGCTCGTGCGGAGAAACTTCCCCGTGATAGCCCAGAGACAAATTCACGAGCCCTTGGCACAGAATATTGTTCACCTACTTGCCTACTCTGCAATAAGTACGAATATAAAATTCTTAATAGCCAATCATCTTATAGGCCGGCAACGTACTTTAAACGTCCTGGTGTTGCGGATGTCCATGTGTCGTAAACACTTAACTCACTAAGTGAACTGCTCGTTTGCCTCCTGTCCCATTAAAAAATCTGTCTGAAATTTATTTATGACTGTTTTTACGCAGTATAACCGATTGCAGATGTAATAAAGCTGAGAATCACTAAGAAAATCATCTCGGATTCACTTCGTCAAACCTTGGACACGGTGATTGATGAACAAGAAGCGCTAGAAGCGATTACTGCCACTTTCAACCAGAAACATAATACTTTATATGTAGTACAGAGGGCGCCACTTTTTCAAGACATTTGGGTGGGGACGGAGAGAGTTGTATTCTTTCGAGATGGGAAAGGTACTTACATTATTTTTAATTCCTGTCTGCTAAGAAACAGTACCTACAGTTCTATTAAAATGTTCCAGGTAGATATAAAATTTATTACTAACGACACATAGAAACACAATATAATAATAATAAAGAAAAATGATATATTAATAATAATAGTTAGTAGAAAAAAATAGCAATATTAATAAGGAAGTCTTGAGTATATATTAAAAAATAAAATAAGAATAATTGTTTAGAAATAGATAAATCATATTTATCTATTTCTTTTTAGACATCAATTTATGACATATAATTAATAAAATAAAAATAGCACATTCGACTTCTATAGAAAAGGAACAGATTAAGTTATTATTGTATTTAATATTCATATAATTATTCCATTTTTCCAACTTCGCTTCTATTTTCTAATCTTTTGCCACTATTGCATTTCTAAGATGACTTTGTTTTAAACTTTTCTTAAACAAAGAAATCTTAAAATTAACGACGAAACTTAGGTGTAACATAAATTTCCAGCATCATCAACCCTAGTAGCCGCTCTAGACAAATGGATCTATGAGCCATCAGTACTTCAAGGTGCCAGATCGGAATCGGCCGATGCGGCGAGACAAGTTCGATTCCCGAGTAGTGACTATCACGTGGTGCTCTCAGTTGTTAATCCAAAACCACATTTGATGAAAGTGGAGTTTGATGCCGCAGAGGCTGTAGAAGGTAAGTTTTTAAAGTGAAGAACAGTGAAAGTGTATTAACATCATCATATTCATCATGTTTTATTTTATAATTAATGTTAGAGGTGAATAATAGTTCCAAAGTTTTTATGTCTAGACTATCTAGTGTGTTTCTTATGTAGCCAAGTCCACATTTTAAGGATCGTCATGCTTGCTTAAATGTCATTGCTTATGGCGGTGTCCATGCGTTGGGATGTCCCTCTACTTAAAATATTGCGTGTGTGGCCGATGCCTGACCATGCGTCATACTCGGGAACGGGTAAACTTGTGGTGACTGGTCGTATTTGAATTCGTATATGCGGTGATATAAGTTATACATATCTACTACGTATTTGCGTGTTATTCCCACGAGTATGTAAGTGCGTGCTCCTATTTCACCATGCCTCCTGCCGATAGAGGGCAAATCTTTTTAATATAAAAAGTTTTTAAGTTAATTAATTTTATTATTCTTTATTATTTCTGATGTCATATGGAACATGGTATAATGGTTGTATTTGTTCCTTACAAACGTTGTGTAATAGAAAAAAACTTGGCGATTAAAATGAGTGGCGGAGAGTTTATTGCCACTTCTTCTCTTTCGTTCTACGTCCTTGATTTGAGGACTGGCAATAAATATAAAATTAGAAGCATTCGGTGTATATTTCTTTTTTAACGTTCATAAGTGTACATTACGTTCTTCTTATAGTGCCATCTCCTTGCGAAGGTTGGCGATCATAATGGCTATTTTAATTTTGGATGTCGCGCTGCTAAACAATGACTTGGTGCTTTGACACTTTGTCTTGTATGATTAGTTGAAGGAGCTCGTGTTTTTTGAAGTTACGTAAAACGTGTCCGAAATACTCAAGTTTCCTTCTCTTAACCGTCATAAGCCCTCCTTTGTTCTTCTGAATTAGGGAAATCCTACAATCACCTCCATGTTTATATCCTCTATACTGTCTGCATACATTTTTCTTTTTTTTTTCAGATTACATCGGTTCCTTTGTGGACGAGTTAAGTGAACTTCATAACTTCACACTCAAGTCCCAATGGCTGTATTTGCTGGACTTCGATTTTCAACCCAGAAAGGTATTGTAGACATTGCTTTTTTCGAATCCTGTCATGTACATTGAGAGTGTCCATGGGCGGCGGTATCACTTAACATCAGGTGAGCCTCCGGCCCGTATGCCTCCTGTTCTATAAAAAAAATACATTTGAATTGTCTGATTTCGTATTTAATTTTAAATATAGGTTAGGTTACATTTCATTTTCCTCATATTTAGTCAAGCTGGAAGACATTTTTCTCTAGTCTCATCCAGTTAGTACTTACTAATTTTATTAATATATTTGACCATAGGTTATAGATACTACAAAAGTCGGATACCACTACGCAATTCGTCATGAAAGGCTACATTTGCTTCTAACTAAATTGGAAGAAAGGGCCGCGACTCATGTGTCTGAATTGCCGACTGTTAACCTAGCCTTATATGTCACTCAATGTGATATGTCGCCGGCTTATATCTATGATACGAATAGTGAGTGCCTATATCTCTGATACTAATGTTTAATACAACAACAAAAAATCAAAGTATTTTTTTGAAACTATATTACTTATTGTTTACGGAAATATTTTTGATAACCACTTATTATTTGAGATTCGTTTGCTAATATTTCTTAATTAAAGCAATAATACATTTACTGATTTATTCGAATGATCTTGTATCAAAATTCATGATATGTCCAGCTAAAGTAAACTTTTTTATCAAATACAAAATAATAAATACAAGATATAATTTGAATATCATGAAAATTTTTGGCAACATAATAATGGCATTAGTCAATTCTAAAATCGGGTCATATAAAAGATCATATATGTAAAAATTTAATAGATCCAAATTTTCAAATGTCTTTACAATATGTAATTATTTATTTAGACCAGAAAGTTGAGTCCCGAGTCCAAGCGTTCATGTCACCGAAATGGGGTGGCGTGGTATTGGGAACACCCACAGTAGACGAATGTACAGAGGGCATACACCGACCTAAGGTCACACAGATCATGGGAACGTTTTTGGCACATCTTAGAAAACTTATTGGAATCACTGATAAGGTTAGTAAACTGTGTTAAGATTTATAAAATCGAATCATGAATGGATGCGATAACTATAAGCCATAGCCAACTTGTGGAACCCAAAAATATATTTCGCCGGGAAGCGATCCCAGGCCCTGTTCATACATCCCCCTATTTACAAAGCTCTCTAAGACGTGTTAGATTTAAAAGACCAAAGTTAAATTTAGTCAGACGTCTGACACAACGTATTTGTGTCTATCTTGATTTTTAGTTCACAGTTAGAGAATTTGATATATTAAATGAATCAAACTCAGGATCGTATTAAATTTGTATTACAAACTAATTCAGTGGTGTTTATTACCGCTGGTATTTATTACAAAATTTAACACCTATGTTGGATCAATATCAATTCCCTAGGAATCAATACAAAATGGTCACTTAGAAGCGCTCCGCTCAGTGGCGCCCAGGCGTTGGGAGGTCGATTCTCTTCTACGAATAAGGACCCTAGAACAAGTCACCTCGGCTGAAACAAGCTTGAAGTCACTGGCTAAGTTGTTAGGTTAGTAACTATTATATAATTTCACAGTCGTCTTTGAAAACAAATCAACATTAAAAGGTTGAAAAATGTATTTAAATATTCAAAATATTGTATGTTTGCATGGGATAAGCTACAAAACCACTGGACTGATTTAAAAAAATCATTCACAATTAAAATCCAACATTCAACAATTTTACTGTATTCAAAATTTCCATTTTAGGTGAAATATCAAACATAGTGATAAACGAAGAAGTCGGTGCCTCAATTAACATGGCTGTACAGAACATTGAAAAGGCCAAGAACTTAATGATATCTGGACACCTTTTGGAGGGCTATAGGGCATCGCAGACGGCTTTTGTTGCGGCTGAGACAGCTTTTATGGATCCCAGTCTTTTGGCCCTGCTATATTTCCCTGATGATCAAAAGTAAGTCTACAAATAAATCTATATTGTTGAGTTTGATCAAAACGTACGAGAAATTTGAATTAAAAATCTCCTTTAGTTTAGTTTCTAGGACTTAATACAAATTCGTTTTAACTTCACTGGCATTGTATTTTAGATTAGATAATATACAAGTGACAAAATAGTAATTAGTTAAAATGAAATGGTCTGTCATGACGTTTGCCTGTTATTTAAATTAATTATTGTGTCCTTTTTTTATTTCAGGTACGCAATTTATATTCCTCTGTTTTTACCTATTATGTTCCCTGTGATTCTGTCTCTGAAGAACTTGATACTTTGGTTCAGAGGAAAACTACCAAAAGAGAAAGTCGAGTGATGGGCAACCAAAGTTTAAATATATGATTTATTTATATCCAATGGTGTTTAATTTCAAACCTACTTAATACTTGCATATTGCAATTAAATTTTATCAAGCCTGAATTAACACAACACAATCAACAATCTTGATTTATTATCGTTATGAATAGTTTTACAAATAAACTATATAGTGTGCCAAACAGAATGTGGCCTGTAAGAAAAACTCAATTTTTCTTACAGGCCACATTGTGTTTGGCTATTGTATTTCCTGCCCGTTTGCCCCCTTTTCCTGTGAAAAAAGGTAAGTAAACATGCCACATATATATTAACTAGATAAATGGAGTCCGAATAGGGCGAACATTAATACATCATTAAATTAGACCTTTCGTGAAACATTTTTTTTGCTAGTACCTAAAGGCGTGGTGAATAAAAACAACTTACTGCATTGTTCATATAATATGCGTTACTCACACAAAACATTTATTTATTCTCCTTAAACATATAAATATATTTCTATGTTTAAAATATTACCAGTTTGAATCACGTTGGAAATACCCCAAACAACCTATATCTCTCTATAGAACATATAATAAAAATATTTTACAATAACAAATATTGTATATTTTATTCATGACCAGTATAAGGTTACCTAAAATCCACAGACAACATACATTTAGAGGTATTTAAAAACTATAATAACAAATCACAAAAAGCATGTTTTCATTAAAAATAACTTACAAAGTGACTTCAAAAAAATAATATGAAACTTCACTAGAGATGATTATCTGACCACCACATGAAATGTACATTTTGTACTCAAATTTATGAATACGTTATTCAAAACCAACTCATGTTGACTTTTTAATACTTAAACATTATTAAACAATACAAGCTTAACAATACTATGATTTTGTTTTTACCATTTACCTCGGCAAAACTGAAAACATTTAGGTAAGTTACAAATATTTTATGAATGAACCGGCTGATATGTCTAAATATTACCTTTGCTACATAAATCATCTAAGGGCTACATGTGTTTATAGTAATTCTTAAATTCTAAAAGGTATTTTGGGTATATATTATTTAATAATAGTGCCTCTATTCGTTTATAATAATAAACATCTAGTATAGGGTATCTTATAAATACATAGGTTTAGGCTACAACTTTCGTTAGTGCAATTATGAGAAATTATAAATGATTTTATATGAATGTGACAGTAAAATAAATGTCAGCTGATTTGATTTCCAAAACAAGTGACAAACTAAAAATTAAAGTACAACCAACAAAACCCTAGTTAGTATAAAATATCAAAGAAATTTACTTTCATAAATAAAACAAACAAACTTAAATCTATTTTGATCTTACAAATGTGTGTTGTATGTATATTTATGTATTTGGCACAATTTATGAATCAACACATTTTGCAAAAATTTCTTTAACTTGGAACAGGAAATCATAAGGTGGCTTATAGCATCTTAAAAGGTATATTTCGTATATTAATTAGGTACATTGTGTAGTAACGTTTATAAGATAAAAAATTACGATTCTACCCAATCGGTTTCCGTGATCATAGCGAGATTCTCACCTTTTCCCGGCATGTATTCAAACTCCCAGAGTGAATTACTTAAAACCAACGTTTCACTCTGCTGTAATTCTATTTTAATAGGACTACAAATGTCCTCACAGGGCATACGCGGTTTCAACTGAATGTAATTCTTTCCTTTCAGCTGCGACATGATTATTAGACCGATATCTAACTCTAAATACTTAAAACGCTGTGTGTCGTAGTTTTTGGATAGCAGCAACCAGTTGAAGTGCGAGGGAGGGATTTCTGGAGAGAGAAAATAAGGCCGAGGAGCGAGGACTCTGAAGGTTTTCACGGCTCGAAGATCGCAGTTCTGAAAATGTATGAACCAGCTAGGAATGTTGCTCTCCATGATACGTGATACGATTTCCTGCAAATCCATTGGCTGTTTACCAATACGAATGTTGGTTAAGATTCGGCAGGGGACAGATTCGCGTAAGCGGTCATCATTGCTGACGAGGCCTGTAAAGTTATACTCCCCAGTTGCCCAGTCGTAATAGGCATCAGTAACTATCACAGGAGCCCCTCGTAACAAATGGTGGTTTAGGACTTCATTATGGTCGGTTTTTGATATGCGAGCTATGTTTTCTGAAACATAATTATTATTTTATGAGAACCTATTTAGGTATTATGGTAGTATTATTATCACTGCGTGAATGAGTTGTAACCAGAAAAAGGAAAGAATGGGTTTGTTAGGCTAATAGCTTATTGGCAATGTAAAACTATCAGAAAATTTGTTACTACTAATTAGATTTTATTGCTTTATAATAAGCAATTTTAATTATTTTTCTCAAGCTTTTTTAAAATGAATATACTTACGAATTGCTTCACACGCGATACAATCGTTTGTAGAAACCGGTTCACTATCAAAGTTCTGCACCGGGAGCCTTTCAACAATACATTTGTTATAGTATAATGGGGTCCAGTTCCAAAACGGTAGAAGCTTTATCAAAGTCAAGCGAGCCACGGCAGCAGCATTCCATTGAAATGAATCCGTTTGGCTCACAACATATCCAAATGTCAAAAATACCGCGCATATCAAGAAAATGTTTCGCCATCTCCTAATTGTCGCCCTCCTCACAGCATTCATTAAAGGGCGACAAATTACGTCCATATCATCATCACTCATACCTACTTCTTTACAATATTCATAAAACGAACGCACTTCTGAATTTAATAATTGGAATTTTTCACGCTGCGTCATGTTATTCATGTTTTTTGGATTCATTTTACAGCAACGCATAAATTACTTAACGATCAATATTATATTCACGAACGGCATAGATACAGATAGTAGTTATAACCTACTCCTGTCCCCATAAAGCGTAATTCGCGCGCGCGCGTTGCGTTCCTTACTCCTTTTCTTTCCGCTTCCGGCTATTGTCGATCTCAAAAAGCTATAACAACATATTTAGAATTTTATCTATATTACCACAGATACAGCGTGTGAACTTCTTTAGGTCAATTATTTATTTATTGTATAGAAATCTTTGTGAATGTTTTATTGATTTTTATATAACTATATATTATAAATGCGAGAATAAGTTTTTAAAGTAATACATAATATACACAATATTAGATTTCCAATAATTAGGAAAAGGCAACTCTAGAAGTCAAATATTATCCGCCATATTGAAAGTTTAGGAGTGGAAATTAGTCAAAAGCTGACCTTATTAATTATTACGACATTAATTATATAAAGTTAGAAATTATATGAATATTTAAAAATCTAAATTATTTAAAAGTATTCTTATTTTAATTGAACATATCCATAAAGTTAATTTTACGATTTTTGCAATTCTTTTGACAAATACGTCACAGCGCCATGTTGTATTCCTGCGCTGATTGCAGGCACGAGAAATCTGCCAACCCGTTTATTTTTTGGGATTAGTTCCCGAGAATAAATTGAACTGCGATTTTGTATTCAAATATATTTGATTTTATATTTGTTGGCAAATGTTATAGACTTTAGTGAAATCGATGCATCCTTGTTGTCGCATTTTGAGTGTTAACTCTTAATTTCAACTGCAGTTTTGTGCATCCGCGAAAGTTGAAAGGACTGTGTTGTAAAAGAAAGAAGTGATAATTAGCCAAAATTCCGGTCCCTACGCGTAGACGAGAAGGTGCCTACCCGCCGGGGCAGTCGGGCGAAGGAGATATGAACAACAAACGAAAAAATCGCCAAGGGCCACCGAGGTAATAGTTTACAATACACCAACTTTCAGCAATGGGATGACTTGTCTTTGTTATTTGGCCAGTGTCTCCATACAGTTCCAGGTACAAAAAAAGACGTTTATTTCGTCACATTGACAGTATTTCTAATATAAGCATGGCTACTGTATCAGAAAAGTGTAAACAAAAGCATGTAATACTTAGGTTTTGCCGCGGTGCTAAATATGAGCGGCGGCCGTCTAACGTGTTGTCTAGCTATAGATATTTGTCCTACTTTTGTTGCAAACTCACTATGTTTAATATAGCTCTGTCTGAACAGCTGATCCCTAATAGATTTCATTAATTACATTTGCAATATCATACAGTATGAATTTAATATACTTAGGCAATATCTTCATATTAAAATTTAATTTTTTTTATGATGGATTGATGTTTTATTAATCCTTAAAACTAAAACAATCCATTTAAATTTATCTATTGTTCCAGAGGCACTATTATACCTTATGATATATTTCTCAGATTGTATGTCTCTTTATTTTTATTATTTTATTTTATAAACAAGTAGGTGAGCAGTCTTATATACAAATGATTGGGTCTAAGAGATGTGTTGTCATAATATTAACATTCACCATATCCATACAAATTGTGTACATAGAAATAAAACCTCATGGATGCATATTTGTATGTTTCATGGATACAGAGTTGAGAGTTGCACAATTCTCACTAGGACAACAATACTGCTATATAAATTCACCTATTAAATTAAAGAAATCTTTTCTGGCAAATGTCCAAAGTCCTTGTTTCTTTACTTAATACTTGTGTTATTATTCTTAACTACATATTTTATACAAATATTAAAGTAAATCATTTGCTGTATTATTTTTAATGGATAGTAAATATTAACATTTTGTGATATTATTCTAAACTGATAGTGAACAGTGAATTGTAAAATTTTCTGCAAAGATTTGTACCCACATATATTTATAACCTAGTCACATTCAGGTGAATCTTTGATACTGACTGTATTATAAAAAAAATGTTTTATAAAATGGTCCATTATATTTCACCAATATAGAAAATATATTAGAAATGAAATACTTGGAATGATTACATCACCCTATTGATATGACTCTATGAAAGAACTACAAGCACTATAAACTTATGTTTTCTAAAACTGATTTTGAGTTGAATTATTTAAGTAAAGATGATTTTTTATCATAATAAATTCAAGTTGTTTGGTGGTTATAGTTGTTCCATGGTTAAAGTTTACAATTCAATACCTAACCTAACCTAACCGAACTAGATAATAATTTGTTTTTTGTTAGACTTAGATTTGTTACTTAGCTTAGATTCGTACATACTCAGTATAATCAAATTCAAGGTATTGAATTGTAAACCCAACCCGAATATTTTCCCTGGTTACTTATGCCCTTTTTTTGGACTGGTTACTTATTTACATGTTAATGCTATAGCAAAAAAAGTATTAATATTAAGTGCTGTCCTACTTTCTTACTATTAATTTGATAAATGTGAAAGTTTCAAAAAAGAAAGGTAGGTATTGTCACAATTAACAGTGTTGGTATGTTAATTTTGCACAAAAATATACACTACCTATCGGACTACCGCTCTGTTTGCATTTTGCATAAAATTGCATGGCTTACAAGCAAAACTTTTTTTATATTTGTATATACAATAATAAATATATATTAAATCATATTTTTTTATATTTAAATAAACTGTATCATCACACAAAACATATAAAATCCATATAAACAGGTCCAGATTTATTTTGTAAAATAAAGGCAACTGTTAGTTACCCTGCGCTGATTTCTAACCAGTTTTATTTTGAATTCCTCTAATTTATTGTCTAAAAATTATAAACATCGAACCTGTAAAAATTTACAATGTCCATAGTATGTTGGTCGTCCCTTCATTCAAATAATAACGTGGCTTACTGCTATGAGAGAGTTCCTCGAAATTAAAAAACATTGTAAGTGTTTATTATTTTAATCGTTATTCCATGGAAAATATATCCTGTATCAAATAAATGTTCTCCACATTAGCAAGTCATTAGTAACGGTATATTTTAATGGTATTTGATTATGTTTCCCCTTAGTTTATTAATTAAAATTGCAAATTAGCTATCTTATACTGTTATTTCTTTGTACTACATGTGATTGGAACATTATCTTTACACACAAATATGTTTTTTAGTTTAAAAACACATGTACAATAAATCAATATGATGAGGCTTATATTGCATGTTTATTCTTTGAACACTATATTAGCTCACTACCAGTAAGTCCTGAGTTTCATTGATTTTTTTTTTAATTATGTTAAATCCCGTACATTTTTGACATAATGCTAATTAAATTAGCGCTGAACTTTGACTGAATCTGAGGGTGGGTGAATGCCGGTTTAACGGACAAAAGTTTTGGTATTGGAGATGTTTAATATAACAATTCTTTCAGGTCACCACGAGGTCGTGTGGTAGCAGAGGGTGTTTACAACAATCCACACTTCATGCATGCCATGACCTCACATGTCGGAGACATCGTGCAAGTGCTAACACCCTCGGGCGGTCTCTGGGAGGGTGTCTTCAAGACTTTCAGTTCACACTTTGACGTAACTCTATTTTTTTTTAATATCTATGACTGTTTATGGTCTAATATAAGAGCTAATCCAGCATATATGTTTTACAGCTTCTATGTCATGTCACTCAATAAGACAAAGTAGGGTTTAGCATTTTTAGGGTGAGGTTTGTAGTCCAGTCTCTGCGCATAATATTAATAATTTCCATTAGGATACTTTACTCAAGAATTAATAACAAATATTACATTTTACAAATACAATGTGAGCAGCCCCTTCCAGTTGCCAAAAAATATATGGCAGATCAGTTAAACAATAAAATAAAGAGAATTATTACAATAGCTCTAAAAAAGATAATGTTTATTTTTAAAGACATCGGTCACAGACTGCATAGCCGTATTATCTACCAAACTGCAAAGTGGGTCGAATCGATATACGCATTGTGATCTCGGCTATTTTTTACAAACACTCGTAACGAAGATACTATGTAGTCCATATTGTATGAATGAATGAATATTCTTCATAGTCAATTAAAATTGAAATACATGCACGCTAAGCACTGTTTATTGTTTGTGATATTTTTCTTATGTTTTTCTACGTAAATGTTTCGATAACTAAATAATAATTGCTAATATACTCTTATAGATAGTATTAAATATAGTACTAAATGTGGCCAAAGTCACAATAATTATAATTATTTGTAGAAATATTAAATCACATATCACAGTCATTGTTTGTAAGGTAAGTGTGTCTTCGAAGACGTTATTGTAAGATTAGATTGTTATTATGATTTGAATTTAACAGTTTAGCATAGATTTCAATAACAATTTCAAAATGAATTTTAACAATTCTATTAGTAAACGGTATTTTATTATTATATGCAGCAAAGGAGCATCAATCTTAGTAATACTTCCGGCTTTTGACTACGCAACATATCAGTTCATTAATACGAATTATTCATTATATTCCATTAGTTTGTAATTATTATAGATTTGATATATCATAGAACCATTTATGTTTAAGTCATTGTTATTATGTATTTAGCGGGTAAGTACTTGGTGCGCTATATCCGTAGTATGTGAAATCATAATTAAAATGTTGTAGAAAATAAATATAGTCCGGCAAAATACAAAAGATTTCTTTGTCCGGTATTGTGCAACAGTTTCAGTGTCTTAGTACATACAATATTTATATTATTGCATTGCTGTGAATAACTTATATCTAATGTTAATTTATAAGTATGGGTTAACTATTATTTAATAATAACCGGCTAAACTATTCTGGTAAACATTTGTTATACGTAAATAGACTAGTTGTGACGCTCGTATAAACTAAATATTTATTATGTTAAAATCAGAGAAGTTATTATTTTAATTTTCTATACGGTTTTTCACACTAAGGTTTAATATTTTTATGATAGTACATTAACAGTATGATAAAAGCAGTAGGGGGAATCAAGATTAGTCTTTGTGTTCTAAACCATGAGCTATGTTCACAATAATCCATAAACTCTAATAAAAGTGTGACCAATTACGAAACGAGAGCGATTTGATCTGGTATACTGGTGTTAAAATCAAAAGTTGCTAATATTATGAAGCGTGGTAATGTGATTAGCAGATTAAATTAAACTAAGTCTAGACAACCGCCCACTGCGCAGGTGTCTTCGGCGGTTTCGGTGCACGACCAGTTTGGTGGTTTCGGGTACACGGGTTCAAAGAAAATAATGTTATTCACCTACTTGTAGTGAATTCTGATGTTAAATAAAGATTGTTTAATCAAATGAAGGGCCTGTATAGGCCTTCACAATGTATGGATAAAGTGCCAAATAGCTATGCAACACATAAATTATTCGAAAGATAAAAGTTCCAAATAAGATACTTCGAATTTCATGACGTATAGCGCTATCTGACAGTCGTGAAACGCAAAAATACTATTTATCCTACCAATAAGTAACAAATAGCTTATTTGGAACTTATCCGGACATTGTGAAACTGGCCCAAATAAATAAAATAATATTGTATTTAGTGTTGTCGTTAGAATGCATTTTAATTAGTTGTCACAATTTAAGTTAGGCAGTATTGCAAGCCGGGCCGCGTGGTCCTGCTGCTCTTAATCATTGCGTTCCTGTCACGGCTGCACAGTAATGAACGTTTCTTCATCATAACATCGTTAGGAAATCTTAGACGGGTCGGTGTCGGGGAATGAAACCTGATTCGGAGATCAGATTAGATATACAGATAAAAAATGATCACGAAATAGATGAAGCCATAGCATAATAAGGGTTGTCGCACCACTGGTTGGTAGAGTAGAAGAACAACTGAATACCGAATTTAAGTATTTGAGGTAACTCTTAAGGTTACCAGGGTTTGTGGAGCTCGACACCAGCATTCCTCTGTGGTCTTCAGAGAGTAATACTGACCCCTCGATTACATCTTCTTGGTTCGTTTTGGTATTCTCTTAACTTTAAAGAAACGCTTTCATCACACTGATAAATTATTATTCTAATAAACAATAGTTTGTTATGCCTTTATCCGATTACTTTATGGTTGCTACAGAGATTGATCATTTACACATAAATATAATAATACTCAGTCGTGACATACGTGGGATTGGTAAACCTATTAAAAAGACATGAAAATAAAAATGTAACGGACTCATCTACTTATCAGCACAACTTTCAATTCTTAAAAGTCGCGATTGTCCCAATTCGTAATGTAGTGTAAAACTTCGTTCAACTCAAAACTGAAAAATAGACAATTAAAAGTAGTATAAGATTTCGTTCAAGATATCTGAAATGCGGGCCTTAGAAATCGTATTGATATACAAATCCCAATAATTCCAATAATGATTTATCTTTATGAACCGGATCTTATTACTTTCACTTTTTGTCTAGATTCTAGACTTAGTGTGAACACATAATATTATGCGAAAATTACATTGATACGCTTTCATAATTCAATAGAGCGATTCAAATGTAATTTTGTATTTCGAACATGATGCGAAAAAATGTTGTTTACCGTTTTTGTTTTACCGCGTACAACATATATATTATTCGTTATAATAAATTTTGATAAAAATCTTCTGTCTGATAGGCACATTTTCAATCGGATAATATTGCAAAATTATACAAAATCAACTTTGTCTTTTTAAACGTGGATGTTCTTACTACAAGTCTGTTCTAACTTAATTATTGTACTCTATATGAATGTATTACGATATTAATTTTGTTATCTCCACGCGTAGGTAGTAGACATTTCAGTAATATCCGAATTCCTTTTTTAGGAAACATAACAAAACAATACTTTGTTAAAATATGTATTAAACGCTTAAGTGGATCACAAAAAATGTCACCACTTAAACTATAATTGAACGGTTCTTATTGATATTCTTTCAAAATAAAATCAATTTTAGACGATGGATTTTAAAGCATATAATGGCGTAAAACAACTTACTTACACATTGTTTAAGTGATTGTTGCATAAAACCGATATTTATGGGTGACCCAAATATTGCAGTCAATGTTAATCGATTCTAGGAGACGGTAGTACTTACATAAGCGGTTGCGTTTAAGCATTTCAAATATCGTCTATATATTGCGTCTTCATAGCGAATAGTTAGATTTTTTAAAATTTATTAATTTAAGTAGTACGCATGATTGATAGACCAGTTGTTTTTTCATTACTGGTATTCTTTACGAGAAGCATAGATTTTATAGTCATGACATACATTTTTATGACAATCGTAATCATTTATTTGTCTGCCCAATGATTTATGGGTTTCCATTTTGAAGAAGTTGCCGGTGTTTGTAGTGAACCACATGCCAACTAAGTTTATTTTCCAGTACCAATCTAATACAGAGGTGTCTCGCTATAAGGGCAACTAATCGTCAAGTTACTAACAGAAAAACTAACAAAGAAGATTTCATATGTAATCTAATACGTAGTTCATGATCCGGTGATGAATCACGCTTATCTCGACAAACTTCCTAGTGTCTGTATGTGTTGTAATTTGTCATGCGAGCGTCCTGGATCTGTCCTTTGTTACGGCTCTAAATTATACACGTAAAAATTACGGGGCTTACGGGAATAATTTGATTTTTTAATTTTAATTTGAATTTTTGAAGCCCAAGCACAAAAGAGTGTTAAATGTTTAACGTGTCTACCATCCTAGTTTATACGAGTGAATAAATTTACCCACTATGGAATTTAATGCTTCTTGGAAGTATAGCTTTTGAATGTTATCCATAAATGCGTAATCGCAATCAAACATTTTGATGTAGAAAGAAAAGTATCCCGTCCGATCTCCCGATCCTATTGGTTATGTCAACACATCCTCCTTTTCTGAGTAGGCATATTAAATGTATACATAGTTGAAAATTCCATTTGTGCACAGCCGGGATTGGAAAATACCCGAAAATATCATAATAAAGAAACTAACAAAAAAATTTGCTCTATTCACGTTAAAAATGACTTGAACTCCTTTTTAGAAATAAATATCGTATACTTATCGTATACTAATATAATTTATTTTACCTGCCATGACTTACGGATGTCAGACATGGAGCTGCACAAACAAAAATATTCAAACATTAGAAACTTGTCAACATCAAATGGAAAGAAGTATACTTAACTTAAAACTAAAAGACAAAGTTCGATTAACAACAATAAGATAACAAACTAAAATTATAGACATAAAATACCGAATCAAACAACTAAAATGGAAATGGGCCGGGCATTTGATATGAAGCAATACGGAAAAATGGACCAAAGAAGTTATGGAATGGTGCCCTAGACATAAAACGAGAAGTAAAGGTAGACAGCATCGTAGATGGGAAGATGATATTAAAAAGGTGGCAGGAGCCACATGGATGAGGAAAGCAAGAGATAGATCTTTGTGGAGAACACTTGGGGAGGCCTATGCTGAAAAGCAAGACAATCAAGAAACCGGTGTCTATTGGGAAATTATATGATAATATTTACATTTACCTTAATTTAATTTCGTTATTAAGCATAAGTAGTGTATAGAGTAGAAGTAGGATAAAATGTAACTTAAATGATTGTTAATAAAGGCTATATTTATTTATTTATTTATTTATCGTATACTTATTATGATTAATCAGAGGTACTTCATTAAAAAACGTTTTAATATTCATAAATAGTTTAGTTTGCTGGTTTAATTTGTTTTTGATAAACCTTTTTAATTCGAGCATATAAATTATATCTTATAATCGATCCGCTTTGACTATATTTTTACTTTAATGAGTAAAAATTAAGCGGCGGAAGTATTTAATATTATTGTTACTTACAGATTGTTCTAGAAGTAGCCCACCGCGTGGACCAAGAGGGTGTAGTGGCGGTGGATTCTGTGGTTGAGAAATTAATCTTCAAACCCGAGGACGTGGTGTCCATCCGGGCAAAAGACGCAGACCTCGAATATGCCACACATGACGTGTTTCAGACAGATAGTGCTATCTCTAGCAAATTTAATGGTAAGAATTTATTATGTAAATCTTTGGAAATGTTGGTTCAAAAAACTCGACACCATCTTTCTGGCTTATCACGCGGTAGTGTTTATTTATTCAATGTGTCTGTAATAACAATGCATATAATGAATTGAATAAACAGTGTTCTGGAACAAGTGGTTTCAGCGTGCGACTTTCATTTCTGAGGTCGTTGGTTCGAATCCCAGTTGTGCACTAATTGGATTTTCTGTTTGTGCGCATTTAACGAGTTCGTACGGTGAAGGAAAATAAAGTGAGGGAACCGAGATGCCTTAAACCCAAAGCATCCACGGCGTGCGTCAGGCACAGAACTCTGATGTTCCACTTGCCTATTAGCAAGTTTTCACTTCCGTGAAAAAACAAATGATCACTAAACATACACACAAATCTGACACAAACCTAAAAATTTGTAACGCCACTTGCCAACTTCATTTATTATAAATTTATTTATCAAAACTTATACATAACAACTATTATAAATATCAAGGCTATCTTCTCTAAAGTTAAGTTTATTCTTGATAATAGATTTAAAAAGAAATTTATTTCATCAGATGATTCTTTTGTAACATATTATAACAGTCTACCAACTTACAGGTAATGGCCGTTCAGCCGAAGATCGGCAGTTGGAGCCATGGGACGGTTGTGATGGTGACACGGGTGATTCACCCTCTGTAAATGGGGACGCTAGGCTCGATGAACTAGAGTTAGACCACCGAGCCAACGGCTGGGACGCAAATGACATGTTCCGTAAGAATGAAGAAGTGTATGGCGTACACAGTACATATGACCATTCATTAACGGGGTATACTTTGCAACTTCAGAGGAAGGACACACAGGATTACAGGTAAATCTTATTAATATAGTCTACAGGTATAAGTATAGGAATAAGTATAGACCAGGGAATGTTGAAAAAGTTTTAAAGTTCCGTTCATGTCATGTTCATTTGTCTGTTATACTTGAATTGAACGACGTTTATAAGACAAATAGTGAAAATGAAGACGTTTATAGTAACTATAAGGTATCTATTATAAACACGAAAGATTTGTATGTTCGTAACGAATATATTCTAAAATTACTGAACCTTTGCTATTAGAATATTTAATAACTATGCAACACATAAATTACTTGGAAGATAAAAGTTCCGAATAAGAAACTTCGCGTTTCATGACAAATAGCGCTATCTGACAGTCGTGAAACGCATCAAACTCTAGTTTATCCTACCAATAAGTAATAAATAGCTTATTTGGAACTTATCCGGACATTGAGAAACAGACCATGTTAATAAACTTGGGCTTTATTTTATAGTTGCGGCTCATCTGACTTGGCTCATATAAATTATATCCGATTATTATTTTATTCCTCGGATTTTTAAACACCATTTTTTACAGGGAAGCTGAAGCGAAAGCTGAAGAAATAGCGGCTGAAATAGAAGGAACAGCTACATACAAAGCTCGAATTGAATTGGAAAACGGTGATGAAGAAGAAAGATTCGCAGCTGTAGTAAGGCCGCAACAGGAGCAACCCAAATATGTTATACCGAATAAGAGGAAGCCAGGACAGGTAACAACTATTTACACAAAATATTACCTTTTAATCAACATATTGTTATTGTCAAATTGGGTCAATTGTCAAAAACTTTTAACAGACTTGGTAGCCTTGTAGCTTAGGTTGCCTGGAAGAGATCGCTCGAAAGCGATAAGGCCGCCAGTTCTTTTCATTTAAATATGTTCAATTTTTATATTGTAATGTAACGAAGTGTTAATAAATATGTACATTTAGAAAAACAATAATAACATATGTACTAGCCCTATCAGAAGGCGATGACCATTTGTTACATATCTCTAATTTTAAAAAGTCTGATAACCTTTATTACAATCGGTAATTTGTAAGATTAGTACTGGTGTTTAATTGTAATATTTGTTATATAAACTGCATGTCTTTTACCTTTCCTATACAAATTTTATTCTTAAATATTCTTACATTTTATGATTAACATGTATTTATAATATTTCCAACGGTTCAATATTTTTACACCGATTTTATATAACTTTGAGAGTGTCCATGGGCGGCGGTATCACTTAACATTAGGTGAGCCTCCTGCCCGTTTGCCGCCTGTTCTATAAAAAAAAACTACCATTACGGTAACTATCTGATATTACATACGCTGACAGTTTTAAAATAATAATATTTAAACGTGTTTTAACGACGGTAAAATATAAGTAGTGTTATCATATAACTATGTTTTCAATTTTAGCAGCAACAGCAAGTAAACAAGCCAGTGAAATCAGGAAACGGGGGCGGGTCCCCCGGGGGTGGTAAGGCCCGAGACAAAGACCCAAGACCACCTCGGCACCATCTTACGCCACCAGCACCGCCCGCAGACAGACGGGATGAACATACGGTAACAATCCTTACTATTATATATCTTAAAATTATATAATTTCTCGCTGTATATCATAATAATATGTTTGTGCGAGTTGTTGTAATTATTGTCACCTATTTAATGATCTTAAGATTGAGTCAATAGTCTGTGATACAAGTTAACACAGCTTTTAATTATTGTATGTAGGGAGGATAAAACTTGCTGAGTTTCTTGCCCGTTCTTCTCAGATAAAGACCTCCTGGTAGTTTTGCGAACGGATGGCGTAGTTTTGCTCTTTCGCGAATTTTGTAAACGTTTTTGACATTCATATGCATGCCTTAAGTCGCATATAAATTGAATAAATTAACTTTGATTTGATTATTAACAACAATATGGTATAGTCAATAGTTCTAGTAAATGAAACTTTTGTAGATTTAACGTTTGTAGAGTAATAGCACAATTACACAAATCAATTCGTCTTAAATGTATAATGTTTAAAGAACTTTATTTCTCATTACAAAATAGAAATATTTTATTTACATGAGAAACTTAATATTAATATGTATATATTATATACGAGCGAGATACACGTCGCCATTAGCCGTAACAATTTTAGTCAGCTATGTTCATTCTAACATGCATCTTTAATGCCTTTTTGAATTTGTCAAACACTCCAATATTGCGAATTTGAGATGGTAATTGGTTAAATAATTGCACACCCTCATACCTAATAGATTTCTTCAAATAATTTGTACGCGGCTTCGGTAAGATAAGCAAACTCGCTCGACGAGTATTGCGTGTCGTTGTGTGTTTGATTTTTTTAAACGACAAGCAACCATGGATAGAGTTATTTAAAATTTATTTTAAATAACTCTATCCATATTTATTTATTTATTTATGTATATTTTATTATTCCAGTCGGGCAACCCATCCGGCACACCAGGCAACAAGAGCTACGCGGCGCAAGCGGCTGGCCACCACCCGCCACCATTCCCGCATCATTCGCATTCGTATGTGTACATGAACCGCACTTAGTTGCTAATATAAAATTATACGTTCTCAAAAATTTCGCTTCCTATCGTAGAACCGAAAATAAGCTAATGTAAAATCTTATATATAAAATTCTTGTGTCACGGGGTTAGTAACCGAACTACTCCGAAACGGCTCGACCGATTCTCATGAAATTTTGTGTGCGTATTGGGTAGGTCTGTGAATCGAACAACATCTATTTTTCATCCCCCTAAATGTTAAGGGTCCACCCCTAAATTTTTTTATTTATTTTTTAGACCAAACTTTTCGTTTTTATTTTTTTACGATACACCATTTAAAAAGACATGCAACCCTAAATTTTCACCCCTCTACTATCATCCCTTATGTTTTTCTTGTTAATTAGAAACTTTAATTTTTTGGCACAAAAATATGGCAAAACAACGTTTGCCGGGTCAGCTAGTTAAATATAGATATGTTGAGTTGATTTATGAATAGAACAGGTATATTGATAATATACCATATATAGTTAAATTCATTTAATTCACCTTGCATATGACGGAATATCGAAATTTTATGTACTAACGACTGTTTCTCTGGTCTTGGGAAAAAAATGTCTATCAAAAACTATAATAGATGGTCTACGACCACTTTTACCTCCATTTTTCGAATCTCTTCATATAAATGTTATTCGTTCAGAAGTCGTTAAGATAAAATACAAGTATGTAAATCTAACAATCAATTTTCATAACTAAATTAATTTAATAACTTAGCTCTGGATTCCTAATATATTCGGGGAAGATGAGAATGTAAAACAAATGACGCACGCATTGCTCTCAATTGTGATTGGCCCTAACATGACGTATAATGTCGCATGTCAACGCCTATTGGACTAGAGATGCCGTTGACTAATCAGAATTTAACAGATTTTGTCTTTTGTTGACATTCTCACTCACATGAACATGACTTCCTTAACGTACATCATAACAGTACTAACAAAAATATTAATTGTTTCAGACAATCAAACAGCAAAATGAACGGCGAACCGCGTGCCTCTGGGCCACGGCAAGGATTCCCATCGCATCACCATCACGTTAGTAACAGATACACACCATATCATACTAATGCACCGCTTAATAGTTCCTTTAATGGGCGTAGATCATCAGACTGGGGTTCATTTAATCGAAGATTCCATAATAGGCCCAATGTATCGCATAGATCTAGGGGCAAATATTTCCAACCTCACGAAAGGTTCATGTAGTGACCTCCAGTGTGGATAATGTTAAACGGATTATTTTGATAACTTTAATATAATAATAATAATCATAATTTATTCATTGCACGAATATGGTATAAAATGTCAAGGTGGTACAATTGTCAGTCGTTCGCATATTCTGCCACACACAGTGGCGCGCAAATTTATCTTAGTTTAGATTTTACATTATTAGTCAGATTCATATCAATTAAGTCAATTATCATACATAATTAAATTTATATAAATTACCATGTCTCACACAAATAATCGTTTATTGAGTAGTACGTTTTTTCTAAAAGTAATGCACTAAGTCGCTTTTTAAAGATTCTTGTCGGAAGATCTTTAAGTTCTTTCGGTAATCTATTGTAAATTTTAATTGCCATACAGAAGGCGTTTTTCCGAAATAATTCTAAATTTATTTTTGGAATTATAGAAAGTGACCTAAAACGTCTTAAAGAATAGTTCCTTAATAATGTATCGAAATATGATTTTAAAATAAAGTATGTAAAATATTTAAGTTTTTCTCTTTTGCAATCCTTACAATAAGATTTATTTATTATTCGTAAAACCTTGAAAAAATAAAACTAAATAACCGGAATGTTGATTGTGTAGGGAATTATGTTTTGTGTTTTTTCTTCAGAGCGGGCCACAAGAGGCTGGTAGATCACGGCACGGCTCTCAAGATATAAGAGACCAACGAGACCCCAGGGATCAACGGGATCCGAGAGACCAGCGAGACCCCAGAGACCAACGAGACTCCAGAGACCAACGGGATCCCAGAGACCAAAGGGATCCCAGAGACCAAAGGGACCCCAGAGACCAAAGGGATCCTAGGGATCAACGTGACCCCAGAGACCGAGAATCACGGGACCAAAGAGATCAGAGAGACAGGGACTCACGGGAACAACGGGAGGCCAGGGATCCAAGAGACCAACGTGATCGGGAACCAAGAGAGCAGAGGGAGCCCAGGGAACCACGCAGGCACGAGGAGTTTCAGGTACTGAAATCAAACAAAGGCTTATTATACAACTGGTCTTACTTTTGGTTCTGTTAAAAGTATAAGCTGTACATTATGTGTATGTGATATTATACATAATATATTAACATAAAATTATATAGACATAGAGCATATAATTTATTGGATGTTTGAAGTAGGACAATACAGTTTCAGAGGTTCCCTTAACAATAACATTTCATGACAAAACTAATTTACAGGATCTACGCAAGTTCCATCAAGACTTCAAACTGGTGACGTCACCGGCCCCTGCGCCGCAAGCATCGCCCCCTCAAATGGCCCCACCCGCGCAGATGGCCCCGCCACAGCAGCCGCCCACGCAGCCTCCACAGCCAGTTTTACCACAGCCACAGCCCCCTGTCGTCGTACACAATCCGCAGCCTCAGGTAAATATATCTGAGACCTCGTGGTTTATTATTGTTCCCGTAATCGAACCTATATATAGTGAAATCTTTCTAAAAATTATGTCTAAAATGATTGTCTGTCAGTTGCAGCCCCAGCCCTGCCCAGTAGTGCCGAGTCCTCCAGAGGTATCAGCCAACGTAGGACCCCCGTCAGAGCCCCACAAGAGGCCTGCAAGGGCACCAGAGCATCACAAGGTAATAATAGCTTGGATAGTAAAACATTTTTTAAATTCTGTTCAGTTTATCAAGTTTTTTTTTATTTGAAATTTTAATAATGTATAATATATGTAGGATCTCTTTGTATATGTCATGTCTGCCCTGCTTGTCACATTAAAAATTGTATTTTGTTGTGGTATTGCCAATATATCAGTGTGCCCGTTGGCAAGCTTTTATAAAAAAAAAAAAAAAATTCATCGATATCTTTCATAATATAAAACGTAAACATGACAAACTAGTATATCAAATCATGTTATGTTCATAATGGGTTTTCTACTATAATTTTAACAATTTGCTTTTGATTTGATATTTACTTGTAAGGTTTTGGGTTAGGGAAACTAAAGATATACTAATAGACGGAAAGTGACTTTGAATAAAGTCAATTAAATTTTCTTGTATTACTTTTTAAACTTTGTTATTATTATATTTTTAATTTATTTCTCGATGTCTTGCAGCCGCCTCCTGTCCCCACGGAAGAAGTAGAGGACACGAGTCGGTCTCCCGAAGCAAGTTCTCCCGGAGTAGAACGTGCTACTGCCACCCTCAAGAAATCCACATTGAACCCCAACGCAAAGGAGTTCAATCCCAGTGCGAAGACTTTCACACCAAGAAGTCCTACTACACCATCGCACAGCAGGTGAACTATCCATTTTTGATTTAAAGTTTTTTACTTTAATATAAAAGGAAAGTTAAATCTTCCATCTGAGAAACAGATTTTAAACAGAAAATGTATTACTATATATTCAACTTCTGTGGGAACATATAGAAATTACAATAAGCTTTAATATAAATTGTTTATTCATTACACAACTGACATTGGAACTAATAATGTGACCTTATTATTAACCCAATTTAAAAAACAAAAGGTTAATGCTTAACTTGGATGTATTATTAGGTTTAAATAATTTGTAGTGTGTGTAATGTATTACACTACTTTGTCGCGAATATTATGTCCCTATTAAAATTCATCATATTGCAGGCCACATACGCCGGGAACTCCAGTGGGCGTCAATATGGGTGTAGGACCGGTCGGGTTGAACGTTGTAGGCGGCTATGTGCCTGCACCGCCGCCAGGACCTCACATGGTAATTAACGATGATATATTGTAATAAAATATAATAATAATATCATAACATTAAATTGTATTTATTACATTTAAATATATATATTGTATATATGTCGCAGTAAAGTAAATACATTACTACTTTACTGCGACAAATCAGAGAGCTAATTGAATCTTTTTTTTTTTTTAAGACAATTAATTAAAGATCGATATTTAATCAAGTCGCTAGCATTTTGATTTAAATAAAGCAGCGTAGAAAACGTTTATCTGTCTGATCGAAGGCCAGCGTATTGTTAAATAATTTAAAACAAGATGGTAAAACAAGACTCCGCCATGATTTCTTCATTCAGTGAAGAACTGAAGAGAGAAAGAGATTTTATTTTTAAATGGTTAGGTTAGCATAGGAACGTTTAGAAAACTCGTTAACCGTTTCATTCACTCCCTTGTGTGACGGAATTTTAGCGACTTGATTGAATATCAATCTTTAATTAACTGTTTCAGATATTCAATTAACTCTCTGCTTTAACTATTTTACTAGCAAATACAATATTCTTTTTTTCCATAAAATATTGTGTTGTAGATTCCCGCATATGCTGCAGTAATGGCGGCGGCGGCGGCAGCCTCACAACAGCCGCCTGCTTATCTACCGCATCCACATCCCGTTCGTGAAATTTTAAATATTAATATAAACTACATTTAGTTAGTAACTACGCCGGTATTTTGCAACTTCCAGCGATTTTGTATGCATATTCAATAAATATTCGCATCGAAACTTATCGAAGTCGGATAATAAAATTAATTGCAATATGGCGTTACAAAGTAAATGTTACTCAGTAACGCCATAGCGGGTTTCAAAGAAATATAATATATTGTTTTGGAAGGCACCTTTTGAGAATATATTTGACAAGGAAAATTAAGCAGATGCAATCAAAAGTGGTTTGAGTAGGTTGAACAACAATTCAATGTTTATATAATTCTTCAAGAAATATTATGATGATTTTGTAGGTTAGCTGCAAATTATTTCTCTTATAGCAGAACGCATCACTATGAAGCTTTTAATTTATCGATACTCTTCATTTGTGCTTGAATTTTACTGCTTAATGGCAAAGATCTTTTTCTTTTAAGTATATTTATTTATGCCAAATTGTATCTCTGTAAGAAGATAGAACTAGGAATCTATGTTTTATATGAGTTTCTCTAGCAAGAGAATTATATTAGCCTTTACATATAGCATTCAAATGGTCCCATGGAGATGAGTTGTGAGTGCCGCCAGTACGGGCCTCCCATACTGGTGCTCGCTGAAAAGAGGGATAGGCATGATTCGGTGAGGGAGTGTGGATAAATGGGATGGAGTGATTAGTGCTTAATATAATCTAATTTTATATATTAATAATTTAAAAATGATATAATCAAATAATTATTTTACTAAATGGTACTGGTCACTCGTTTAGGTCTCGATTTACAAAGATTTTAAAAAATAACTAAATTTTAAAATAATGTGTGGTGTTGCAGTGGTTTTTTTACTAATACTTAAACCTTTTACTTTTCAAAGATGTTTAAATTTTATTAAAAAAATTTAAGTGTCCTTTGAGTATATCTTTATTATTATTGTACTACAGTTTTCCCTAATTACACTCCCCACTAACCATCCCTTTGGAATTGGTCACATGGGCTAACTCATCTGGCTGTAAACCCACAAGTTCTTCACTCATCGCCCACAGTTGACTTGCTGTATCTTCGTCTTCAGTTTTGGAGCTAGGCATCACCTCTTTACAGTCTTCGAAATATCTTCCACTCACCATATCACACTCATCTGATACTGCTAAATACACAGATGTCTGTGCACCTTCTGACGGTGTTTTAAAAAAGAAGTATAGCACTAGACTTCTTAATTTTTCCAAAACGGTTACACTTCTATATAATGACGTATTCACTTGTCCCGGATTTAAGCTATTCACAACAACCCCGGTACCTTTTAAGCGTCTTGCCAGCTCCTTACAGAACAATATATTACATAGTTTACTAGTTGCATATGCTTGTATATAACCTGCATTTTCATCATTGACTCTCTCAATCCTTCCTAATTTGTGCCATGCTGAAGAAACTAGTACAACACGACTTGATGCGACCCGCTTCAACATGGGAACTAGGAGAATGGTTAATAGAAACGGTCCAAAATAATTGATTTGTTCATCTTTTAATAAACCATCGGGAGTCCTCTGTCGTTTCGTGCAAAACGCTCCGGCGTTGTTTATCAACACGTCCAATTTTGCTTCAGTGGCCTTTAATTCATCACAAAACTTTCGTATGGACGCTAAAGATGTGAGGTCCAAATGTATGTAGCGTACCCGTTTGTTTTTGGCTATTTTGCTAATGATTCGGACCGCTCTCTCTCCTTTCTGGTGACTCCTGCATGCGATTATTACTTTAGCACCTCGTCTTGCTAACTCCAATGCGGTTTCGAAGCCGATACCTCCACTCGCGCCAGTTACCACCACCACTTTGCCACTCATTACCGTATCTGCGTAACATTTTCCCGATGTTAATTTATTAAATACTTTTATTGTTATAGCTACGACTAATAACCAGAACAGCCACATTTTGTTACAGTTGAACTTTGATTGTCTTATCTCTAGATAATGGTAATCAGAGTTTTTAATTTTAATATTATTTTAATTGTGAATTAATAGCGTGTGTTTGCAACGATAATAAATCATAGAATAGATCACCTCTACTCGTCAATGAGGTCACGTTTAGATATTGTGTGTGTATCAATTACACAACGCCGGTTGACATTGTGTCTGTTATTAAATTATTTTCTAAATTTATATTAGTTACTTTGAGTGTTTATCGTCGGACATAACTAAAAATTTATTTTAACTATGAAATATAATTTCTTTAGTCTGAAAATTTTAATAAAACAATCAGGAAATAGATTCTTATAGTTCGATGAGTGCTACGATTCTTCGACGACGACTGACGGACTTGTATTCTCTGTATTAGATTGTCTTGAAAGTATTTTTAAACATAACGGCATAAAACTATATTTTTGATTAACACTATTTTGTTTTTTTGCCTAACGCTTTGAAAAAGCTCTGTTTTATAATTTTTTTACTGTGAATTGGAAAGAAAATATTAACAACCACTCTTTCTATATACATTAAAAAGGTCGGTAACTATCAAGTGTCTGCCTCTTTGACCCTATTTCGGGTGACTAAAATTCATACATAGGAAAAGTAGTAGTGTAATTTACGTGATACTAATGATGCTTTAGATATATGGTCCGATGCCCGGTGGCGGCGTTGCAGGCGCTGCGGGTCAACATGCGCCTCTGCAAACACAACCACGGGGGAACTTCAGAAAAGGTTTGGTTTGTTGATATTATAAAATACATGTATAATTTATTCATAGTATAGATTTATATTTTTTACATAGGGGCCGTTGAAGAATTACGTAAGCACTATATGTAGGGGGGGTTTTAATGTTCTTATTTTTGAGAGATTTGCTTACTTTTGCTGACGAGTGGGGGGGGGGGGGATAAATTGCAGTAAATATGCTTATGTAATACTTGAATGGCCCTTTAATTAATTTTATAGCGATATTTTTTACGTATATACATATTTATAACTTCTACACTTTTAATCATAAAATATTGACAGTAAGTATTTAACCCACGGAGGGTATATATTTTTATATGCATATGATTGTTACTAGGTATGCCGGTAGCCACAGCGACCGGCCAACCTCTACTGACTGGTGCGCCCATGCAGCCCTTCGTGTCCTACCCGCACCCACATCCCCACCCAGCGCCACCGCAGCCCACTCTACAGTACCCGCATATGGTACGTATACACAGAAACAAGTTTGAATATTTGTTCGCTTTGTTTTGTTTTTTCTACAGCTTAATCAATCTACGTTCAATATTTTTAAACGAAATTGTTGCGGTATCATCAAATAATAGGTTTTGTTCACTATAAATTAAAGATTAGCAATTTATTTATTTATTCACAAAAATACATACATTATCCTTATTAAGCTAATACGATAATATCAAAAAAACTATTAAATATTAAACACATAAGATAGAACATATCGACCCTACTGTTAACCCACTCTGCGAACAT
Organism: Pieris rapae; assembly: GCF_905147795.1. Lineage (NCBI taxonomy): Eukaryota > Metazoa > Arthropoda > Insecta > Lepidoptera > Pieridae > Pieris > Pieris rapae. Next base: position 4,195,442 of record NC_059511.1, on the reverse strand, counting down.
GTGAGATGTATATTATGTCGGTGACAGTATTCAGTAAGCGCAGCGTCTTTGTGTGTTTCTGTGCATCAACCTTCGCCTTCGCCGTCGCAAATATTCCCTAGGTACAAAGGAACCGAGTTGTTTAAGAATCTTTGAATATATTAATAATTGCGTAATCAAACAAATATATACAAATATAATAGGCCGTTGATGCTGTTTAACTTTCAATTTCATAAAGTTAATATGCCTAAAGTAATATATTATTTAGTCTCGATCTGTATTTATTGTCAAACAGCTATTTAATTACATGCTCCTTTGATAAATACGTTCTCAAAATTATCCAATCTTGGCGCCTATTAGGGACTCGGTCCACATTGAACCCGCTATCTTTTTTATTTATAGTACAATTTATATTAAAATTCTCTGTACTAAATCTTATCATTTCAACTATTAAGTATTTAGAATTTGACTGCGTATGCAAACATTACTTCTTTCTTTGTATAATCTCATTTTATTCGAACCTGTAGGCATTTTGGGCAGGCTATGAGCTCATTCTAATGCTTACGCTTTTAATTAAATCACTTAATTTTTTTATGCTCAAGTGGGCTTTTTAATGTTAGCCTGACTTACGGCTTTGCTTAGCTGCTAAATATGTAGTGATACATTTATATATACATTAAATAAACACAGATGCTTAAACATTAGTTATCATTAATTACATTTAATAAATACATAATTATTTCTTTATCGAGATACAATCGTAACCGGGGCACTCATTAATTTTAACTAATTTCTAGAATATCAGTATAAAACTATTTTTGTTTTTTTTTGTTGGGGTTTTGTTAGGACTTTTCAATAAAAGTACGTAAATTTTCCTATCATAGACATTGTGACACGCCATATATGCCTCGCGATACATACTTCAAACGAAGCTTAGCTTACCAGTATGACTTGCAGGTGCGCATGTACCACCCAGGTGGGGCGGTGGGCATGGGGGGAGCTGTAGGTGTGGGGGGCGGAGCGGTGGGAGTGGGAGGTGCGGTGGCGGAATACGCGCCCCCCTCCGCTTCGCCCGCCGCGGCCTCCCCCGCCCTATACCCCCCGCCATCGCCCGCGCACACGCCGCACCCGCATCAGCATCAACACCCGCACCAACCACATCACCATTACCAGCAGCAGCCCTTCCAGGTAGGTTGCGCAATATAGCTTTAAGGCTATTGACATTGGCAAGTTATAAGAATTTTCTAAACACATACATAGTATATATCATCTGTTACGTTCTTCACTAAAAGTTGTAAATACTTATCAAATATAAATTATAAATTGGGTTTATTTAGAGGTTTAAGATACTTCATCAATTAATATTACCATTGTGTGGGATGTTACGTTTATTTACAATATGTACATCATGACAATAAGTAAAAAAGTTTATGTAAGTGTTAATTTAACATTAACAACTTTAATGTAAAATACAGCAATTTTTGAACATACTAAATAGAGATAATTAAAATTCAGAAAAATATAATGTTAAATATGTGTAAGTAAGATTAGCTCAAGAGATACATTATTTTATATAACCTGGAGGAGATCATTAATAAGTTAATAGGTAGCCTATTGCACACATTTATTTGTGCGTGCAAGTGCGTGCAATAAATAAATATATAATTTTATTTCCAGTACATGCCGCAAGTGCTGTGTCCGCTGATGGGCGGCGGAGCTGGTGCCCATCACCATCACCACCACCACGTGGCTTACCTGAACCACGCGCCACCAACCGCCTCGCCGCCCCACCACCCACACCATCCCCACCATCATCCCGTGCAGGTATATTAAGCTCTATTAAATATACATTGCTGTTTTGTGATCTATCTAAAGGGGATTATCAATTTGTGTAGAGAAACGAAAACTTGATGATAACAAGTAGTAGTTGAGTAAAGAATCTTTGTGAGATGGAGTCGTATTTTTTAAAACAGTAGCGACGCCTATAGCAACGCTGTGTTCACGTGTAGTTTGACGCACTAACGAAGTAATTTAGACCGCTAAAGATATAATATAACACAAATATTGATTGATCAAAGCATGCAGCAAAGCAGATGTGAACCATTAAAAAATTGGTAAAAACGTAAAATATGATCAATTATAATTCGATTTATTTTTTATTTATTAAAAATAAACTGGCATTGAACTAGAAATTTAACAGTAATGATAGTGAAACTAATTATAAAAAATACATCAAACTTTAAATAACTATATGTAGAAATATACGGATATATTATAGAAAAACAATCCAGATTAACCACTGACCCAATTTTGATGAATTTTGAACTGTTCGCTTAGTTGAAATATAAAAATAATTCTTAAAAGTTAGCTATAGAATATGGAAATGTATCCATTCAAACAATACACAACACAAAGATACAAACTAATAAACTTCTTTTTTATAAGTTGAAGTCGGTTTAAATGTAAAGGGGTGTATGTAATATCTTCGTCAATTGCTTGTAATTTAATTTAAAAATATTTTATTCCAGCAAGTACTACTACCACCACAGCAGCCCTCAGGAGGATCAAGCACGCCTGGAATACATTCCTCTCACCCGTAGAGCGCATCCTCCCGCCTATTGACCCAATCGCACCGCCCTACCACCCACTCGCCGTGCTAAGCCCGCCCGCCCTATAACACCTGTTTGGTGCGTTTTAACTTTAATTAAAAATGTATACGGCTAAGCCGTACGTCGGAATTACGTTATTTACTAAAAACAGTTTATCATATATATTTACATACACTTTCTAAGATCATGTTGTTTGAATTATTAAATTCATGTTCAATTAAAAATTTAAATCTTTTTTTGGCTCATGATATAACATTCCATATTGAAGAATCATGTCTTTATATTACGATTTATAAAACAAATATATTTGCGAAGAGAAAAAGTTTATTAAGATATATTTATTTAAAATATATTATATATATATATATTTATTTTTCAAAATAATTTAGTCATTTCTATCTTCCCTAAACAACAGACAACAACACTATTATTTATTTGGCATTTTAAACACCATATCTACTATAAAAATGCCCAAAGTGCGTTAGTAAATATTGCAGACAAAATTCTCAAAAGTTTAAGCCCTGCTTTTAAATCCATATAAAAGCTATGTACCTACCAATATATATATGTATAGGATAGTGTAAGCTTAGCACGGCGGGATTAAGGGAAACATTTCTATATGTATATCCGAAAGCATTGTCTAAACGGACAGTGTCGATAAGTCGGATTGTATTATAGGTAGATAAATTTCTTTCGGACTGGGTGGGTAGAAATTAATAGATTTTCTATATATCCACAGCAATATAAGAAAATATGAAATTAACACAAGACAGCCGGTCTAACTTTCGTTTTTTTTTTGTTATCGTGGCAGCTGACATTCTTCGTTGCATTTTTAAGATCTTTATATTTTGTTATCGACTGTTAATTTCTACCACACCTTTCTATTTATTATTTAGTGTTAAACCCTATTTCCATCACGAGTCAATTGTATTCTTGAACGGAATTTCCTTTTGAGGAAGTTTGCTTCATTGTGCGAACAGACAAAGAAACATCAACTGAATATAGTTCTATGGCACAGATTCAATTTTTGCGCCCGGTTGCTACTTTCCACATACAGACAAGTGACAAATACGCATAGCAAGGCTATTTTTCAAAAAATATGTATTTTTTGACGGATAACGCTGGCTTTCTGTCTTCTACAACTTGTAAATATAGCAACTTGGTGCTATTTAGCATATATATATACATATATATATTTAACAAAATCTTAAAATTCCATTTTTATTTAGTAAGATGTTTTTTTATCTGGCCGTATACGCTATCTACATCGGATGAATATCGGATGTGTAATGTAAGCCTATATAATATAAATGTATAATATATAAATATATTTACGGTGACTGCCTTATTGAGTTGTGTATGAACGAATGTTAGGCGAGGGATATATGAATTTTTACCAAAAAATTACTTGAATTGGTGAAAAGTGCGTATATTTTTCTTGATGGAATGATGTGACAATAAAACGAAATTAGTAGGTAGATAATACAATGTCGACACGAACGTATATATTAAGTTGATACGTCTCGTGTCAGCAGTGTATCTTATAATTATGTCACTGATAAGATGTAGAGGTAACATTGCAGACGGCCTAGGACGAGTGCTATATTTAACTTACAGTTGACTGTTAGTATAACATAGCCAGACAAATGTCTCACAAAAAAACGATACCACGGTAATGGAACTACATCCACCCGCTAAGTTAAATATGGCAACCGGAAGCTGTTCAATTCAGAAGCAAATATTGTCAAATTTCTTTTGCTTGTTTAAAAAGGTCTTGATTCGAGACTTTGACATCGGCCAAAGAATAAAAATCGCCGACATATTCTAAACGTTTGTAAAATCTAAACGTATTTATGAAATTGATTTTTTTTATGGACTAAATTTTCATGTAGGAACTTAAATATATTTTGGTAAATTTCGGTCATTGGGTAAACTCGTCCAAGGTCAGCTGCAACCAAATTTTAAATGTGTCTCTAAATATATTTTACAGGCACATTGAAGTTTAATCATACGATACGAACATTGGTTGGAACCAGTTTTGTAACCTGGTAATTGTGTCCAATGAAAGAATTAGCTTAAATATAATTTAAACACGCTGAGTAGGCCAAAACTATCTTGTAAAGAAATATTAGCTTCGTTTACTTTCTTAAAAATGCATTTCGAGTAGGTTTACCGACCTTGACAGATATTCCCTTACAAAGCATATTTTAATATACAATAATATTGAACAAACACACTTGGAAAGGTTTGTGGCAATTCAAGTTTGCAAGTCAGAATTCCTACAAAAAATTGAATTGAGTCGATCGGATTGATAACCAATCCTATTCCTTGCACTAACTATTCTTATAGAAATTAATATTCGTCCCCGGCGGACATATTAGTCTTAGACTAGTCTGGTGTCTTTATTTGTTTACCTATTGTATTTATTATAGGTTTTTTGGCTCAAGTTATCTGAGATTTTAAGAGTCTTAATTGCCCGAATACTCAAAGGCCATTTAGATATAACAGTAACCTTATATAGTTCTCCTATTTTAGAATAGCTATATGGAGAGACAGAGCATTTTGATTGACGTTTGAGTATTTGGACATAGAAGTGTTCGTAGAAGATCAATTGGAGAAGTAAGGTTAGACCGCCGCTTGGTGAGTCATGCGGCCGATGTGGACTTGTGTGCTTGTGTACCCACATTAGTAAACTGGTTTAGAAGAAATTTTTGAACTTGCTTGGTAGGATTATTAATATACAGATGAACTTTAAAGAGACCTAACCTAAATCGTCATATTAGGACAAGTCAATAATCCTGCACTTTAAATCCTTTATTTATTTACAGTTAATTGCGTATAAGAAAACAAAAAATCATAATAAATCTAAAGATGGAGTACAAATCGCTTATAAGCGATCTCTTTCGGGCAACCTGTTCTAAGTCGGATCTTTTTTCTCCAATAACTGCAATAATAAATAATAAATTAATTCTAACTATCTGCAAATAATACTAAACTCTACAGACTGTACACAAGTACATCTATTAAAATTTAATTTGTTACGTACTTTAAGGAAGTTTATAGTTTTTAAATTCGCTTACGAATTATAATGAACCGGTTTATTAACGAGGGTGAATGTTGTGTGTTTGTTTGTATGAAGGGGGGCATAGTCCATGACCTCCGCGCGGTGCTCCCTGGGTAGCGCCAAATGTGGACTCTTATTCACATCCCAGCGCGCTATTTTAATTCGGGAATTTAATGTAAATTGTTGCCACTAATATAAGAGGAAACGCTCTGCTTCCCTGTAAAAAATATAATAGAAATCGACTTGTCTAAAGGTGCTAGGTCAACCTGTATCGAGGCACGCGTCCGACGGGTCAAAATCCTAAGCAATATAAAAACAGTTGCCAGTGAACTGGTGTTTATAAATTTACAAGTAGATAGGTTTTGGAATTGAACAGTCCATATAAATATTTTCAGTATAGTTTCCTTTTAACGATTTGTAGCGGATTTATTATATACAATATGCGATTCATTCCTTAATATATGCGCGTGTATAAGAATTCCTAAGTCCTTGAAGTTAGGTGTAAATATGTATATAGGTTTAGAAGTCCTTTCCTCGACGGCTTATTCGTGTATGATTTGTGATGTATAAAAATGAACATTCAAAAAATCCCAAAAAAAAAATATTATCGGGAAGGGCCTAGAGGGCCGATAGCACATTGCCGACTTTTTGGCAACGCGCTGCGGCCGGCGTTGTTTTTTATTTTTCATCTTTTCGTTTTTCTTTTTCGAATTTTATTGAAGCGTGTGTGCGACCACCGCGTGTGTTGTGTGTGAGATATTCTAAAGTGTTGTTTGTTGTCGGTTGAATGGGTTATATTTTATGAATATCCGTTAAGGATTGTTTCTGTTACGTCAAGCTAACGTTTGACGCGTGCGGTTGTATAAAGCCTCTATTGATTTGGGATATACTCATGACAGATGGGGGAGTTGGTTTTAGGATATGTTTCATTTCTGGCAACGAATGTGTGCCTTGTGGTTTTTTTTTGGCTTCTAGAATCTTCACCTGCGCTTATCACTAAGCATCCTACGCTCCATGAGTCTATATATTGTGTAAGAGGAATAATTTTTTGTATTTGAAAGAAACTGAGAAAGTATATTTTAAAGAATTTAAAATTGAAAAAATTATATAAAGGCAAAATTATTTAGTTTGAAATGATATGCTTTGGTTTGAATCATCAATTTGAAAAAATATTCAATTAAATTTAAAATTTTGTAAAATGCAGGTGGAGTTAAAATTATAATAAATGGTCCAGTAAAGTTGACCTACGCATATTACCCTTATCGAATAAACATACAAAATATAAACAATTATGTGCAGGAAATAAAAAATATAAACAATTTAAAACATCTTTAAGCGAGTAAAGAAGAAACAATTTAGCAATATTTTTAAAACCTAAAAATGCTACGAAATAATTACTAGTTTATTATTAATGATGACGAGGCAATCTCTTTTATATCAAATGTTAAAGCTCCAGGAAACTTAGAAACATTTAATGAATTCCAGTTAAAATTTTATTAATATCGATTCATTGGTTTCAAAATAATAGTAAATAATCTAAGTTCTACCTACCACCAACGATCCGATATTTTGTAACCATTGTTCCGGTATTATAAAACAAAATGAATATAAAAACAAATCTGGTGCCAAATTGCATTATTACAGCAGATAAAAATTAAATTTAATTACCCGTCGCTGTACATGTGTAAGAGCGAGACAACATTAACAGCTTTTTTATTTTTGTACCTGATGTGGCACTTTATTTGCGAATGTACGGATGTGTACATGTGTAGAAGCTGTGTGTACTTGCGTACCTGTAAGTTGGAACAATATTCATGGGGGAATCAAACTTACAGATACGTTGTTTGAGTGTCGTTTCACGCGATTTCGATCATTGTTTATGAAAACGCGTGACAGATTGACACTAGTGTAATGCCTTAATGCCCAGAGGGGCTGTACCACCAACTGTCCAAACCTCGAAACCTTTTAACAACGAGTCAAGGTTCAGTCATGGAAGTCTAGTTTTAAATACAAACAAACATACGGATTCTGCCAAATTAATACTAACTTTACAAGAAATCGTCTGGCGAGAAATCGTTTGGAGTCCGTCACTAAAGTTCATCGACTTTTGTCTAGCTCTAACGAGATCTGACGGAGAGGTTGCGAGGTATATCAAAGACTGAACGTCGGGTGTGTAAGGTTTTATAAGCAATTTTCGGAGCCTAAAGTATGTAAAGCATTGATTATGTTACAAATGTAACCTAAGGTAGCTTGGCTTAAGTTGTGCTTGTTTTGTAACCGCGGCCAAGTGGCTTTGTATTGTTGGAAGACGCATACATCAGCGTCAGGTATTTTTCAATAAAAAAAGTTATAAAAAATGTGTTTTGAACACAACAATTATGTGTTTTTATTTACCACGAAATTCACCTTTACTTTTAAAATTTCAAAGATAAAAGTGCTTAAATGTAGTATTTTATATTTTTAGTGTAGTGGCCATAATTGACATCTAAATTTAGTAATATTTGAGTCCCGATTTAATGATTTCAAATTTCACTAAAATAAAATGACAGAATTAACAATTAATAAGTTAACGAGAAAATAACTAAATAAATTTATTCACTTTTCCTCCCTATTTAATAAATAGATAAGCGCTAGGTGTTCCTTGATATATTTACCCTGTTTAGGGAAATTTTAAACTATAGTACGGACGCGGAGCACGAAGAATTTCGTACAATGACCTTTGGGCCTACTGCAAGTGGTTAAAAACATTTTTTTTATAAGTACGAATATTAAAAACGGTAGTTTAGAATTTGAGTTAGCTTTGTAAATAAGATCATCGACTTAATATAGGTAAGTACCCAAGGATAGGTTTTTACCCGACTGCGCCAGAAGGAGGGTTATGTTTTTCGAGTGTATGTATGTATAATTCTTTGGCAAGCTCTGCAGCCTGAACGGCTTGATGGATTTTCGCTTGAGAGGTGTCGTTAGATTCGTATATACTGTGATGTCACTATCACTGGGTATATCATAATTTTAAAAACAATATAGCGAATTTTTGGCGTCAAATTTTTGTAGTCTCAATGTGACTAATACATTTGGCGTTCGATTAAATCACAGAAACCGACTACCTAAAAATTTTTGACACACTGCTACGTATAGATAAATACAAGACAATACTATTAGAACACTTATTGATTTGTTGAAATGTATTAGTAAGTTTTAACACCGAATCTTATGTTAAGTAAATTATTTAAATAATCGAGCTTCATTTTGTCATAGGGAATTTTCTAAGGGATTTCATATGAGAAAATACAGCTAATGAATATTGAATAGGTTTAATAAATATTTGAATATATCTTTTGGTTGTTTTAAGGTTATGAACTTAATAATACTAGTATAGCATTAATTTATCACATAAACCAAATTATATACAAATTTAAAAAGTATGTTTGTCTATACATATAGAGATGACAAAAACATTCTAGTCTTAGGGACTTAGGGACTAAAATAATAACAGATACAGTAAATTTATATGTAACATTGTAAAAATTTATACTCACTTATTAATAATTATTAAAATAATTGATTGTAATTACTGTATGCACTAAGTAAACTATACAAATTCAAGATATAGTTTATCTTAAATAGGTTGTTTACTATTTCGGAGTTTCCATACATTTGGTTAGTTTTTTACAATTTCTATTCAAAATCATGCCTCATTTTTTGTTATTACATACAATAATACATGTTTCACAGTTCAGAAAGGAGTTCGCTTAGTGCAATTTCGTTTCACATCCTTTACAAAATTTCCTCTATCATTCTAAATAAAAACTTCAACAAGCCAACATATTATGATACATTAAACACTTATAAACTAGATACATTTTTTTCTTTACTGCAAATGGAGATCACTAGGACATATTAATCGTGTTTAACTAATAATGTAAAATTCAATCGTACATCGGCAAATGAGATACACTGATATAACAATTGTTATATACTGATATACAAGATGTTACAATTGGAGTTGACAGGAATGGATTTACATATACATACTATGATGAAAATGATTTTAAGTATTAATTAAAATCCTTCGACTACAGATTAGACGTTCCTTATATGCCGCGTGTGCATCCTCTGTACACCTTGCATTGCGAATTTTATTTCCTCCAAAAATGAGGTGGAATTATGTATAGTTGTTCCGCCAAGTATAATCCTGACACCTGGGTTCGCCTGATTTAACTGATGCACACAAAATGCCTCTTCATATGTTACTCCTCCCACAATGAAAACTATTACTTCTTGGGGTCTTCTGGTAATATCCTCTCCACCTACTGAGGGGTAAAGATTCTCGCGAAGTTTTCCCTTTAGAAGATCTTCCAAGGTGTCTTTTAGTAGGGGACTGTGTTGGGTGTATATGTTTTCTACGCCACTGAGGCCCTACAATTTTAAAAGATTTATACACTACTAGCTGACCTGGCAAACGTCGTCTTGCCAAACTACTACCTTTAACTCAGCGCCATCTGTTAGAATTGTATCAAATAATAAACAAATGTTAATGTTATCGTAATTTTAGTAAGGATGCCTATTTTTTTGAAAATGAAATATAGCCTATGTCACTCAGGAATGATGTAGCTTTCCAACAGTGAAAGAATTTTTCAAATCTGCCAAGTAGTTTCGGAGCCTATTCAATTCATACAAACAAACAAACAAAAAATCAAACCTTTCCTCTTTATAATATTAGTATAGATATGATTTAATCTTCGTGTCTATGTTGTTTAGGAAATGACAGAAGACTTTAAAAATGATCACTTAAACTGCCACAGAAACACTCGCATATTGCTATATAATTAACAAACCAAACAAAAAGTAACTTATTTTTAAAATAAAATAGAAAGCTCTAAAAATATAATTCTCACTTTGAACAATCTCTTTGTAATCTTAGCTGCGTCTTGCAATCCAAATAAATCACTTTGTCTTGAATGAGCCCCGCCATACTCCAATACAAGGACCGGCGCACGCGCAACTTCATCGCCGCGAGATTTCAACGAATCCACCAGGGATGAGAGGGCGTTACTGGCATGTTTCTCGTACCGAAGGGCGTATAGTGCTACCAGTTTAACGAGGTCCTCTGTTCGGACTTTTTCGTTATTGAAGAGGCCTTTCAAACGCTGAAAATTAAATAATAATTAAAATAAATTAGTGCTACTAATAATATTGGACAAATCCGATCCGATTATTTTAAGTCGAAACCGAACGACGAAACCGGTTTTATGGCTTTAGCATTTTAATTTTTTAATAATTAAGAAATAACTATAGCTCGTGTAATGATATTATGATGGTGAAAGGAAATCATTAACAAAATTTTCTATATTATTACACAGGGCACCCAATCATTCCACTGAGAATGCTTAGTAAATTTTAATAAATATTTAAATAAGAACAATGGATTAGAAATTAAAACTTTCACCTCTCTGGTAGATAAACGTACATAGCGTGTAACGGTTAAATTTCCTATATTAGGTTTAAAAAAGAATCAGATGATACAAAAATAAAATTGACCTAAAAGTATATCCTTCATCATGAAATTTTAATTCCGTTATCACATGGTTAAACGGATGCGCGAATGAATTTTTATTTAATTTTTGTATATTAACGTCATATTTGTACCTGCAAATGCTTTGCATGGTCAGTCTGACAGGCAAGCTCCTGCTCCAGTTCGGAGACTTGCAGCAACTCATGTCGCCCCACTGTACTTGACAGCTCTCCAACAACAGTCACATGTTTTGACACCGTACCTGACATTTTCTGTTAACATTATTAGAATCTTAGGGTCTGTTTCACAATGTATGGATAAGCTCCAAATAAGCTATTTAATACTTATAAACACTATTGTTGCGTTTCACGACTACTCGTCATGAAACGCGAAGATTCTTATTCGGAACTTATACATCCGGATAATTTGTGTTGCATAGCATTTGGTGCTTTATCCATACATTGTGAAACAGACCTTTAGATTATTATTTAATAGTTAAGTCTGGTACATTAACGGAAAAGATTATATACTGTATATAATACGGTAGAATCGTTTGGTCGAAGTTTGTAGCAGAATCAAAGGCCGCTCGTTCTAATACATTTCATTTTCCACATTTACGAAATCCATGAAGTTAACTTCTGGATCTGAGGTCCGTTAAAGTCCTTTGAGATAGGAAAAATACTTATCTGTGCAATAATTAAAGTTTTTGATAGTAATAAGTTGTAGTACTCTTTTCAAACATAAATTGTTTTTCGTTTGGAAACCAAGCAGCACCTATCACTAACTTAAATAGAAAAACTCAATGTTAACATTACCTTAAAAAGCGGGTATGTCTCAACAAAATTCTTCATATCTGCTATACTTTCGACCTTTTGATGGCTTTTTGCTTTCCTCTGAAACTCCTCCATAAGAGATTTGATTGTTTGTCCAATCTCACCAAAATTGGAATATAGATTCTGCAAAAAATAACACTGTAGTGTTTAGTTTAAAAAGATTAACCAAGCACATATTTAAAAAAATAAATAAATCAGTGGCGCTACAACCTATAGGTCTTGGCCTCAGATTTCTGAATCTGTTTCAAGATCATTTTTAAATCTTATAGGCAAGTAGCTGATCAGCGTCCAGTGCCTAACATACGCCGTCGACTTTTTGGGTCTAAGACATATCGGTTTCCTCACGATGTTTTCCTTCACCGTTCGAGCAAATGTTAAATGCGCACATAGAAAGAAAATCCATTGGTGCACAAACCGGGGATCGAAGCACATATTTTTGTCTTTGAAAAAAAAAATATTGTTCAAAAAAGCTATTCTAGTTGTATTAGACAGTATAGAACTACAAATGATACGTTATTAAAAGATATAAATGGTGTTCAGGATAAACTACCTTAGCATAAAACTCATCTTGTTCCGCAGCTAGCACTACCTCTTTCAAGTCCTTGTGAACATCAGCAACATGTGCTAGACTCACACGATTATTGTTAATAGTCAACAATTCATGGACCATTGCTTGGTATGTCCACTGAAAGTAATCATGGCTAAAAGGTACGCTTTAATACACAAATGAAAAATCATGGCCAAAAAATTACTAATTATTCATACTCAATATTTGTTACCTTTATTTATTTTTATTGTCTTCATTTTTTAAATCTAGAACACTTTTATATAATAACAGTTTGTAGTATGTATATGTATATAAAAAGACTTAAATGTTCCTGATATTCTTTCTTACCTGATGTAATAGTGGAGTAACTGGATCATCGCGTCTGTCTAATATTAGCAACTGTGGAGATACGTCACTGTATGGTATATTATTGTCCATCAGAGCTGACTCTCTTCTTACTAACTCCTTAATTCTTTCCGCAAGGCGAGAGCATGCAGTTGAACCAGATGCATATCGAATAACAGGTCGTTTTTTTAACGACAAGAATAAAGCAAGCAGGCCTTGAGAACACCGCTGGAGATGTTGTTGATTCCATGACTTACCTGAATTTTTAAGCATGATTGTTTATGAAATAGTAGGTTTTATTGAGTCTATTATGACCACTAATCTAGATTTATTTAATCTTATAATATTTATTTTAAAGTTTAAAGGGCTTTTAAGTGAAAACCAACATAACATTGGATAAGCCTATCTATCCTAAAAAAAATACATCAAATAAGATGTTATAAAAATAGACAGGAAAACAGAGCTCTAGAACATTTAGATATAATAAGAGTTTGTTGAAAAAAAATCTAAATAAATTATTAATGAGTGAGCCAAACCCAATATGTGCTTTAAAACATATTTCTTACTGACACTTTAATGAGTAGTTTTTTTCTGGTTTGCTTTTGTTTAACAATTAATGCATTGCATTTATTAAAATATCAACAATTGTACCATGTAAGCATCCAACAATGTTGAAAGAGAAAAGATGTCTATCAACAGCTAAGTAGTCAGCAAACACCTCTTGGACCTCCCTTACTGACTCCTGCTGATCACACTCTGCCAGAGTCTTCACATCAGATTTAGATATCACATTGCTAAAATCTAAAAAAAATATCTCTAAATAATCATAATGTCTATTTATGTTACTTATAAAAAATATTACTGTTATAAAATATATTGAATTTTAAAAATAACAATTCTGGATTTTTTTAATAAGTGTGACTTGGGTGTATTACTTTTGACTCACTACTGTAATGATATTACAATATTTAATGGCTATTAATTCTCCTAATTAATATAAAAAAATATGTTATATCATCATTATTTATATAATTATATGTATGATTAGTAGTACTTACAAATATAGTAAACCCCATACTTAGGACACCTTAGTTCTCTACACAATAGAGCAAGATTTTCAGAAGTGGGTCTAAGGAATACTATACACTTCATGTGTTTCAAGTTGTCCCACTTTGCCATGCTGTCTATCCTCTCAAAAAGATACACTTCCTTCTGGAGGATTTCAGACTGGCTGAAGACCATGCTTACTATACTAGTCTACAACAATATATACACTTATAATTTTTTTATAAAAGATTGTAAGCAATTTTCTCAAAAACATCATTGACATCAGGTACCGATCGATTATCAATGAAATATGTTGTGATCTCAGAAACATACACAAATAAATAAAAAAGACATTTCATATTCTTACAGTTTCTTTATCCATAAGAATAACTTTCATTCCAGGACCACTCTCCTCTGTCATTTTAGTTATATACATCTTAACGGCTTGTATAACATTCATTTTGAATATCTATAGTTTGTTTCAGTTCTCAATTTTTTTTTTAAACTCTAGACCCTTATTTTAAATTATTGTGAAAACAAAACATTGAATAAATCTAAATTATTAAACATTTATATGTCAAATCGATTGTTTTTGATAGTGTCAAGTTATCTGTCATATCTTTAACGTAGTATAGGGATGCGCACAAACCACAACAGTATAATCGATAGGTATAAAAAATTAATTGCACAGAAAACATATTTAAAAAATAAAAAAGCTTTAGTTTATAATAAGTACAAATAATGCAGAGTAGGAGTACTAGTTTACTTTCTGTGTACTAGTTACAATTTCCTACATGTTGCATTAACTTAACATGTAAAACTGGCTGTAGGGGTTAGCAATATAATTTAAAATATTTGTAATACTGAACAAGTACAGAGTACAGCAGATACGTATCATTAATTAGTTAAAAATACACTATTCTAACGTTATAAAGCTATCTGCCATATATAATATATTAAAAGTATAGACATCGTTTTATAAAAAAAATATTTTGGTTACATACTATAATCTTTGTTACCTTTGATGACGTATGACATTAACGTTCGTAACCTTATATAAAGTTACATCACTAGTTATCTTTTAAAGGTCGGCCGGGTCGTGTGGATGTACCGATTAAAAAACTAAAAATATTAAGTAATTCCATTTATACTTACAGTGTAACTATGTTCTCACGTGTATTGAAGCCTGTTGCCTCTGTGGCGGTTCAGAATGGTGGCAAGAGCTTTTCTACTTCAGGCCAGGTAAAAATACCTAATTCACCATGAGTGGTTTTCCAGAAAAAAACCGTGAACATATCATATCATATTTTCATTTGTTAAGCTTAATCATAATCATTAGATATTTTCACACTGTTCACATTCACATTGTGAATTTCCAATGAATCATGTCAATCTTTTACAGAATAACTACAAAGTAGTTGTTGCTGGAGCTGCCGGTGGTATTGGCCAGCCTTTAGCGTTATTGTTAAAGCAGAACCCCTTGGTTTCTCGTCTAGCATGTTACGATATCGCACCCGTGACTCCTGGAGTAGCGGCGGATCTCTCACACATGGACACTCCTGCCAAGGTCACAGGTCACAAGGGACCTGAGGAATTGGGATCTGCCATTGAAAGTAAGTATTTAGGTAGTTTTCTAGGTTATGTTGGTGTTACATAACATCTGTATATATGTCATTGTCAGCTATTTGTGGACTTGTTCATGATCTCTAAAGATGCAATAAAATATATATATGTCAGAAACATACACAAATGTATGAATTGTAAATTTAAAAGTATTCCTAAGTTATGATAGAAACTATTACTAAGCTACTGCATGACAATATTAAGGATATGATTTGTTAAAAATGATAGTTAACTTAGATTTTACTACTTATATCTCTGTATCTTAGAGGTATGGGTTTTATTTTTTCTTGAAACCTTAAACATAGTTTATATAACATAGTGATAAGATTTTTTATAGATATAAGATGGATTGATAACATACTTGATTTTAGGTATATATATATAATGTTATCAAATCTAACTATGCTGTTATCTACTGTATTTGTTGGAATTTAAAATTTTGGACTTTTTCTATATAAAACCCTACTAATCTAACTTTAAGTTAATAAAACCAAGACATTGTTTTGTTTGTATAATTATGAATATTAATAAGAAACAAGTATGAGATGTGACCTTGTATTCATTATTATACGTTATACATAAAACTTGATAATATAACAATTTGTTTCAGATGCTGATATTGTTGTTATCCCGGCGGGAGTTCCCCGTAAACCAGGCATGACCCGAGACGACCTTTTTAATACCAATGCTTCCATTGTTAGAGACCTTGCTCAGTGTGTTGCAGCCAAGGCACCCAAGGCCATGGTTGCTATCATCACAAATCCTGTCAACTCAATGGTGCCAATTGCTTCTGAGGTTTTAAAGAAGGTATAGGAAATTTTTAAGATTACATGCTAGCCAGTACGCCATACAACAAGATTTTAAAAAGCATTTCAGATTTTTCATTCTCAAATATGCAACCTATATTATTACTCTTGGCAAGTGGATATAGCATCATTCCCTACAACGTACCACGCACGTAAACAAACGCCAATGTATTTATGTGATTATCATCATTAAAAATACATAATATGTATGTTAATTTTCAATGAAAAAAGCCTCCAACGAAAATGGGCGAAGACAAATTAACAGGCTTAATACGTCGTCGTTGTCTTGACTCATTTGTGTCAAGCTTGTTGTTATACAATTTCAATAATGCAAAACCTTACATAGACAATTTTCAACTGCCTCTTTTCCGTTTTTTGAAGTGCGTTTAAAGGACCAAAAATAATTAAGATTTTTTGTAGTTATAATAAATTAATTGATCAACATTTCCATTTTATTATAACATCAGCAATAAATGATATTAAAAAAAAATATTTTCTTCCATAAAAACTTTTTGAACATAATTAGACTATTTATTCAAAATTAAAGTGTAAAATTTTTTTAATTTGTAATGTTAACAGGCAGGTGTTTACGACCCGAAACGCGTGTTCGGAGTAACTACATTGGATGTGGTCCGTGCGGCCGCTTTCATTGGAGAAATCAATGGTGTGGACCCTAGGTCAGTCACCATCCCCGTTATTGGAGGTCACTCAGGTGTCACTATTATTCCCCTGCTCAGCCAAAGCCAGCCCGCTGTCAAGCTCTCTGACCAGGGCAAGATTGAGGAGCTCACCAAGAGGATACAGGAGGCTGGTACTGAAGTAAGTTAAGTCTTTAGTAAATAAGTGTAATGTCATCAAAAATTAATTTGTCATGGTCCTCTTTGTGGTAAACATAACTAGATGTTTAGCATTTTTCTAGCTTCTGTTTATTTACTAGAATATTAATATCTTATTAAAATACAAAGGCTATTAAGTATACTATTAACAAAATGTGTGTTGCACCTTGTATGATTCTGATTTGATTCTAAAGATCTATGTGAATATTTCTTTTAAGAGATGTGACGATAGACAATTTAAATATTACAATTGACATTCTTACTCAGTGCCAAAATACTTCAAAAAATGTAAATGCTTAAATCTTAATTTAAAAAAATCTAAATTAACTACTACCTAACTTTTAAAAAGATTTTGTCCATATTAAAACACATTTAAATAACTGTTCGCTTTTTTAATTAGTTTTTCATTTAAGTATATAATTAAAATGTGTGCTTCAGGTAGTGAAGGCTAAGGCTGGCGGTGGTTCAGCGACTCTTTCAATGGCATACGCCGGTGCCAGATTGACCAACGCACTGCTAAGAGGATTGAATGTAAGTATGTTGTCTCATGGTTTTTCTCTACGTAAAATATTACTTGAACAATTCTAATGCTTGAACCGTTCAAGTTATCACGAAATCAATGGGAAATTATTTGTGAGTTATGCTTATTAAAATGAAAAAAAAACAAGACTGCATAGATTATATGTGTGCTCTAGAATCAAAAGAAATACTTATAACAATTCAGAGTAATCCCAAATACGTAGTTGGTATATATTGATTGTGCTATTTTAAAATTTGCATATTTTTTTAAGTCCATTATGTGATGTGTTTTTCTTAAAAGTAAAAGTAGACATTTAAAGCCGTCTGTCAAAACTCGCGGTGTTTATCATTTTTGCTAGATTTGCTGACTGACAACTTTTGTGCTTACCTATTGAATCAATAGAAACTGCTAATTGAAATATTTTATTCAACAGGGCGAATCAAACGTTGTAGAATGCGCGTACGTTAAGTCAGACTTAACCGAAGCGGCATACTTCGCTAACCCCGTACTTTTGGGCAAAAATGGACTCGAAAAGAATCTTGGATACGGAAAACTTAATGCGTACGAGCAGCAACTCCTTAAAGAAGCGATGCCAGAACTACTTAAAAACATTAAGACCGGAGAAGACTTCGCCAAGAAGTAAATTAGCTGACCAAAAGACCAGACCTCTCAATCTCCAGCAGATTATATAATATAGACAAGTGTCAAACGGATTGGAGCCTAAATAAATTTTAATTTAAGAGCAATTTAAAATCAAAGACAGAAGTTGCCGAATTGTAAATATCGAAAATCATTAAAGATGTCTAGTATGAAATTGTACTTGATATTTCTGCAAAAAATTTGTCATAGGTTTTGGTCAGGTCAATTTAGTGAATAAGAAGTGTAGATGTGAATGCTCTGTATAAAGTCAATCAAAATTGTTTTATCTGTTTTATATCTGCATTTCTAGTGTCCTGGTTATGTTTATTTATTTTATGTATCGGTTACATAGTGACTGCCCATCTGTATATAGGCTGTTCGGTTCTGTGTGATATTCTGAATAAATGTTTTTTAGTAATCCTTTTATTTATTTTACATGTCCGTTGGACCTAGACGCTTTTTTACTAGCTAATACTCTAGTACATTGTACAGGTTGTCTAAGAACTATAACTAACGTGACCAAAAGTCCCGTTTTGAACGGGTCTGTCCCTTCTTCCAAATACGAGTCCCGGTGTCCTCGAAATAAACTGTGGGGCGCAAAACTGTCCGGTTTTCAGAAACAGCTCGACAATTTGAGCAGCAGAATATAAATAACAAACAAACAAAAATATCTTTATTCATATAGGTAAATAAGTACCTACACTTATGAACGTCAAAAACTTAATTAATTGTGAATTTACATTTACTGCCAGTTCTCAAATCAAGGGCGTAGAACGGAAGAGAAGAACTGGCAATAAACTCTCCGCCACTCTTTTTAATCGCCAAGTTTTTTTACACAACGTTTGTAAGGAGCTGCAATCATTACATCATGTTTCATATAACATCTTGAGTAATCAAGAATAATAAAATAAATTAAAACAAAGATTTGTCCTCTATCAGGAGGACGCATGGTGAAATAGGAGCATGCACTTACATACTCGTGAGAACAACATGCAAATACGTAGTAGAAACAACTAATATGTTCGCATACACGAATTCAAGTACGACCAGTCACCACAAGTAGCACCCGTTCACGAGTATGACGCATGGCCGGCTATCGGCCCCCACGCCATATTTAGGGGAGAGAGACAACCCGACGCATGGACGCCGCCACAAGCAACCGTCGTAAGACGAAAGAAATCGTCACCATCTATATTAAATTTGTTCTTCTGATAAATATGAATATTACTAAACATTTTGGATAACAATATTTTGTGATTCGTAACTTTTAAAGTCAACTAACATTGTCTAAATAAATAGCTTTAGTTTTTTTCGTTGGCTACTTATTATTTGACCTAAATTAAGCCATAGGCTTTCCCGTTTTGAGTCGAAGAATAAATGGTTACCTTAACTATAAATGACGTTGTAGTGGCGGCCCCTACTTGCCACTACAAGCTGTGCTGCCACTTTTTATTTCAAAAATTGACAAACAACAAATGAACATATTACAAATGTCAACTCTTTAGAGGCGCCAACTCATACTTGAGGCCTGCGCACAGGCACACACCGATGATTACTGCAGTTATAATTTCCATACTAAATAACTGTACATACTACAATGTGTGTTAATTTGCAAAATTTTGTAAAAATTAAACTTAAGGTTAACTCTTTTATTTTAGTTAGAGCAATCTATGGAGTTTATTTGATGCATGTATGAATGTAATGAAAGGACAAAACTGTATGTACATTAGTAAAAAATATACTTTTTAATGTAAACAATATAATTAGGTTTCTGCTATCATTAATAAATATAATATGATATATTTAAAAAACGTTTAAGCTCTATCTAGTAGCAATCTATACAGTACCAAGTATTTCATTTGTAAATTTAATAGTCGTCGTAAGCCAAAGAAGCGAATATGTCACATAATTTCTTATACACTTTAATATGCGATTTATTTTCGTAAAATTCAATATAAATCTCCATCATTAGAAGCACAAGGTATGCAGAAAAAACTGTCACCCCAGTCCACGTACGACTTTTTGGATTGCTGTAACTCACTCGAGGACTTGTCTCCATATTGAATGAACAATAATTTCTGTATCTTGTTACGTTGTTGGCCAAATATCAAAATTTATTTTAATCGTAGTCTTGTAGCACTATAGATACTAAACTTTTTGAAAATTATATGTTAATAAAACGTTAGCGATTGATAAATCTATGCAAATTTTGATGAATTAGAAATAATCAGAGATAGTAATACATTATAAGATATTTTTTATTCTTTCGCTGCAATTTGTTAACGTTTTCTTGCGAAATTATCCTAAACAAAGATATTCGATTTGCACATTGTCTTATAATATGAAGATAAATAAAAAATACATAAAATTACAGAAATTTATTAAAATTTTAGCATGGAATGAGGTGGGCTGATCCAGACGATCTATTGCTTAGTGGCGACTTCGTGAAGTTTGGTCTGCACCTGCTCGGCTTGCTTTACAAAGTCTTCGTAGGCTTTCTTGATTTGAGGCTCAAGTTTCTTGTTGGTCTCCTCCATATTCGCAGCTACTTCACGGGCCAACTTCTGAGTCTCATTAAGGGCATTCTGCACTGCACCTTGTAGCCTCTCGCGTAAGGCATTTGCTTGTTGTTCAACCTCAGGGTGCGATTTACGGAGCTCCTCTACATTGCGTTCGATGTTGGTGCGGGATGTTTCCAAAGCTTCTTTGGCCTTGCCGTTGGCGTCAGAAAGCTGAAACACAAGGTAAGAAGCTAAATAAGCACTGTGTTAACGCATTACATTGTTATCAGTCAGTCAATGTTAATGCCATGTCCGCAAATATTATCAAAGTTTTCGTCATCCTTGACCTCGGGGTACAGATAATATGTCCTAAGATAAAAAGAAATATAGTCACTTACCGCGTTCTGCAGCGTGGCGGAGAAGTCTGAGAGCTGTCTCAGCATGGAGTCTGAACCGTCCTTAAGAGCCTTGGTGACTTCCTGTGTGTTTTTGGAGTTTACTAATGCGTTAAGTTGCTCACTGAAAGTCTTGCCGAATTCCTCTGCATGCTTTTGAATATCTTTCAGCGGGGAGTCAGCTTCACGACGTACCATACGAGCGGACGCCGTTGCCTAAGTAGAAAACACAACTACGTATAAAACATGTTTAAATTTTTATTTTAATAATATAATTTTCATTGAAGAAAAAGTTACACTAGACTTGTTAATTTTATCATAAACTAGAACACTAAAATATCAAAACTATAAAGAATTTGACTCACCACGACGACGCAGACGAAGAGAAGAGCGATCTTTTGAGCCATTTTGTAAATTGCTTGTCCCACGAAGGTCCGAAATAATATGATGAGTTCCCGCTTCGACAGTGGTATATAAGTTGTGCTGTGGGGTATGAGGGGCGGGGGACCGCGATAGCGCAGTGACCAGGGAAAACTTTCCTGAATAGAGTTGAAGTGCCCTATGCCCTGTGTCAACTCACTGGTAATTAGGTAATCACCCTAGCCGTTGTTTGTTTGTTTTTTACTGCACTTCGTCCCTCTAAGACAAACGTTCTCGTGGTCTTGCTACTTATACTTGTTGTGGATTCGCTTGGGCCTAGAAAAGTCTATTTACGTTAACGAGTACGTTGTAATAGCAATATTAGAATGGAATTTTAAAACATCTAAATTAACTTTATAAAATGAAGGTGTTAACTTTACCACAGCTCTCTTGGTTCATATAATAAAAAAATCTTGCAACTTTTTATTTTTTACCGAATTTATCGACCAGCCCATCTGCTGTTGTCCTTTCATCTTTATATTATTGCTTTTCGTTACCTATTAAAACGACTGTATGACTTATTGTCGTTTAAATTGTATGTTCTATCTGTTATGTTTGAAATCATTGTTAAATGTATGTAAGTATAATGTATTAAATACTTTATTCAGAACACTGACAATGGAGGGTGTTACAATATTATTATGGTTACGTCTATCGTTATAATCGCCACAACTCACATGCACACCTTTTACCTTAAATAAAAAATATTTGTTAGAATATTGAGTGATTAAAAATACCTATTTAACTCAATGTTTTGTCTGAAATTGGTATTTTATATGCTCGTATAACTTATTATTGATAACATATCTATTAATTTTTTAAATATCTTGTATGGTCACCCCTATGTAAAAATCATTTAAAACAAGTACATATAGCCTTGAATCTATTGATATACATAAGTGTCTTTATTTTACTCTTCACACTCTCGTCATCTAACCGAATCTCTCCGATTTGTAATGTGTCTCCGAGCCGTAATTTTTTCTACTAGATTTTATTTATTTTACTGAGTAAATTATCAATTTTAACTGAATTTTACTAATACAAGGATAAGGTATTCATAATAATTTATCGGTATCGTTATCTGAAATATTTTTGTAATTAAAGCAATTTAACGACTTCATAATCATAACATTTCGGCAGCCCGTTAAAAAAATAATATCCGCTAAGAGTTATCTCTAACTTGACAACCAATTTGTACCAAAGGAAATTATGAATGATTACGTCTTTAATGAATTATTTCCTTTTAGCATGGATGTTGGAATTGGAAATCGTTTTTATATGAAAATAGTAGGAATGTTTGAACTGTATTTTTAATTAAGAGTGGGATTGATTTTAAATATATAAATAAACATAGTTGGTTTAAGTAAAATAATTACGACCCAACTACATTTTTTTTCTTAGATAAGCCAATTTTTATACCATTTACAAGTTTACACTAGTTCCTAGTCCTAAGGTTCCATTACACAACCGTTACTCTTTATAATTGGATACACTAATTATGTATACCTATCTTATATTATTGTTGTTATTTTATCACATATATACTCGGAATTAGAAGTAAGACTCCTGTAATTTTTTTGTGTACATAAGTTTACTGGTTCGAAAAGTTAAGCTATAAATATGTTTTATTTGAATCACCTGTATCCATTTCCTTGGGGCAGTCATGTAGTGATCGATTTCTATCGAAATAACAACTATAATATTAACATAGGCATAAAAGGTGGATCAGTGAAAAATTACAGCTATGGGCCCGTTCAAGTATTGCGTAAGCAAGCAACAGTAGGTAATTATTTATTTCTCTACACATATTATCCACACATTGTCTATGCTTGAAAACGAAAAATATTTTCGAGGATTCCTACCAAAAATTTATACGTACTGTAATTTTTGCGAGCTTTGCTTACTTTTTCTGAAAAGAGGAAGGGGAGGGAATAAATTGCAGTAAATCTTCTTACGCAATACTTGAGCAGCCCCTATCCCCTATCCGACACTAGAAGGTTAGTACATTACATACATATCCTTGGTTAAGGAAAATAAATGGCTAATATCGATGTGTACTTTGTTCTCGCTCGTTAATTTTTGAGGTTTCTGGACGTAAACAGCTGTGCTACCGGAACTGCGATAGTTAATTAGTAATAGCTGATTACTGTCGCTAATTGTTGTTTACTCGTATTGACAACATTTGGCCTTATCTAGCCCTGCCCTTGCTTGCCCCCTGTGCCCCCCAGTTGAACATACTTTGTACCTTAGTAGATTACTAAAATTATTCTAAATGTCAAGGTCCTTTCTTAAAATTTTAAATGGCCTGAAAGTCTACACAGCTGATAGGTAATGAAACAGAATATTCACTGTGTATATTGTTATTAAATTCAGTATTAAGTGTAAATCTATTCAATATTAAACGAAATGTTTACATTTTTTGATACGTTTTAGTGTACACTAAAATTGGAACCAATTCAGATGAATTAACCAATCGAATGTGTTATTATATGAAATGGTTGGTTTATAATACATTTAAATGTGCTAAAGTGGTGGTATTAGTGGTGTCTATGCTTGAAAACGACAAAGACTTCAGAATTTTACATCTGTTTCTTTGATCGTTTTTATAAATAGGCACTTAAGCTGCATACTTTTGATCCTGCCTGTATACCAACTAACCAACCTGCATACGTGTCGAATGGAAGTCTAATTTTGAGTTTATGATATGACGGTCTCGCCGCGGCATAATATTTCGCTCTATTAATTAATTGCGCATAGAACGAAGAATTTATTGATGCACAGGTTGCGCACAACGTTACCTTTCTTAGATTTCTAGTAGTTGAACTTGAATTAATTAATTAATAAGAAAACAAATACTTAATTATTAACTTTTTTAGAAGTCCGTGAATCGAACCACGCTCTGTCAACAATTTATTAGAATCATTTATTAAATCTTCATGTAAAAATTAAGGGACTCCAAAAGTGAACCTTTTTATATCGAAAGTGTTACTTTGTTGATGTTGAGAAGATTTTACTTTTTATAAAAGGCAATACAGATAAAAATCATAGCTAAAAAGATCAAAAGCATCGTGCCAGAAGTTATTAGCTACTAACATATATATTACTTCGATCGTTACCAGTGTTAATAGACACCAAGTTAAATGAAATGTTTTCTACCTGTAGGACGCCAGGAGCCGTGTTTTGATCGCTGAAGGTTCTGATGCGTTACACCAGCTACGGAAGGTCTGACTACTAAGAATCACAGGTGCAGAATACCACTAGATGGCCAGTGAGTAGTGAGATCATTTGTATCATAAATGGCTCGAGGACATGCCTTATTGTATTCGAGTTCAATAAGTTATTCATATCACAATGCGTCTAATTTTGTGATTATAACTTTATAAGCTTCATAGCTACTGTATATAGAAGTGCATATTTGTTTCGCGACTGTTTTTATTGTATTTTTGATTAGCATATTGAATTTATATAGGCAGTGTATAGTGTGTAGTGTGTGTATATGTTAAGGCGAATCTAATTTAAGCGACATTGTAAGAGTATATACAATACTTTGAATGTTGTGCGTTTCGTCAAATTATATCTGAAACAATTAAGACGCCATCTTCATGTTTTAGGCTAGTTCATTTATATAAGGATACATTCGAGGGGAAATCTTGCTGTCACATCTTGGCCAATAATTTTGTGACGCAATACTGATACTGTCTGTTTTTTCCGGAAAATGAATAAATTAAAAGTAAAACTAACAGAACAACAATAAAATCTTAGTTACAAAACAGTATTATCGGAATATTAAGGAACACTTTTTTACTCATACTGTATAGTTATAAATAATTATTTAATATATGTATTATGTATTATTTTTAATTAGTATGTGCACCACGTCACCGTAGCTTATCATATATTGTTTATCAGTTGTCATTGTTGTTTTGCGGTTAATTTATGTGCCGAAATTTATTGCACGGCAATGTACGTGATATCTTGGATAAAACATCTTGCTTTGGTCATCAGGTCGCTTCTGTCTGCCAACTTTATGTTTATTAAAAGAAAATAAAAGAGAAAAAATATCTAACAAAGAGGTTTCTACACCCATATGCAGACAAACTGTACCTATGTGATGTACACTACGGTATACAATTTCATTGTGTGTGTTTATTGGTAATTTAGTTGTATTGACAATGAGTGCTTACTCAGCAATGACCTCGCCACGGTTCTTGCCATTGTAACTTGTCAATGGGTCATTTCATTGTGTCTCTCGCAATTAATCTGTACCAAATATAGTATGTTATTCTGTTTAATCAGTTTGCTTATAGCAAAGAAAATTTCATGATCATCCCATCATCAAACATAAAATTTATGACGAAGATTAAAAAATATTTTATCTTTAAGTTTATTTACTAATTAAATGTATGCAAAGACAATTAGTAAATAGGCAGACTAATTAGTTAATTAATTTTATAGTAACTATATAGTACTACTTTATTCTTTGTTTATTAAATATTTATATAACGAACCAAAGTTATAAAAGTAAAAGTCTATGTCGATTTCATATTGCGATAAGTAAGTGATCGGCGCCGATCAGTAAGTCACAATAGCGATAGCGATTTCAATGTTGCGACTTCAACCCTACGATTAATGAGCGTTATATATTAAATACACACGTTATAGACTACCAGTGTTGCACTATGCTTTCAGACCAGAAACAATTATTGCTCATTTTAATTCTCATAATAATAATCAATCTAAATAAACTCTTTACCAACGGGCAACGGCGTTATAATGTATTATTGTAGGCCATCACGAATTTAGTATGGTAAAGCCACATTTCTCCATTTGTTTCATACAAGGTTTTAAAGCAAGCTGATGTGCCTTCTATGCCTCCTAACGGGAAGTAGCTATTCTTTCGCGGGGCTTAGAACCCAATAACTACGTAAGCGATCTTAAGTATACTAACAACAAAAGTAAGAAGTAAATAAATGTAACTAAAATTAAAAAAAAAAAGAACTCGAATTTTGCTGATTTTTTTAATTATTTCCGAATTTTGGCCCATCGTAGAAATAACCAAGACCTGTTACTATTTTACTTAAATAATTCTAGTTGATACGTAGTCGTAAGTACTATGGAAATAGATTAATTCATATACATATAAGAGTAGACTGCTTACATTGTCGACTTACGTTGTGTGTGTTTGATTTTTATTTTAGATACAGAAATTATACACTTATTAGCGCCAGGGAGTCAGGAAACAAAACATATTTAAAAAGGTATTTTTATTTAAAAGAGCTATTACTTATATTTATTACTCTTAGCCTCTATTTTGATCTGAATTTTACGCCGGGCGCTCTAAATCAGCCTACATGCGATACTTCTAATTATTAATATTATTACAATATTGTTCAGTTAGACATAAACACCACGCTAAACACATTGTTTTTATTTTATTGTGATAAAACTACAATATACATTAAAGTATTCATGACAAAGAAATAAATAGTAACAAAATGTTTATGGAGTGGAAACTCTATTTTCTTTTCTGGCAAAAGCGAACGTCGAAGCCTTTGCTAATTTTTTTTACTAGGCGTTTATGATTTTTAAATCGCTATTTTCATATGTTGATGTTCATAGCATAATAATATAAATCAATACAATAATTTTTACATACAGTGTACTCAGTTCATATAAAATATCAGTCAATTCAGTCCGTTAAAATCTTACTTTTGTGAAACGTAACATTACAATGTATGTAATAATCACATATATCGTCAGATTTGTTTTTGTTCATTTAATTTTAATGAATATTAATGTTTTGGACTTGGTACTGAAAAACAAAAGAAGGCGATCTGAATTTCTAACTTTAAAGAATAAAAAGCAGAGGCCAAGTATTTCCATATCATAAAAATTTGTTTTAATAATTTTTAAAGGGGCAGTAAATGAGAACTCGAAATTTAAACTATAAAATACATTTAATAACTAGAGTTGAATATTATGTATGAATAGATTAAGCGTATGAGGCGGATAGGCGCGAAGCGACGGGGTCACCGGTTGGGAGGCAGGAATCCTAATGCAGAAAGCGCCGCAGTTGCACTGGCAGCAAGCGGCTCCCGCCAACGCCACAGGGCTGTATCCCGTACCGGCTGCGCACGCAAATCGGCACACGTCTTACTAAGCGCCGTAACGCAGTCGGCGCGATAGTGCTGCAGACGCGCGTGTCGCGTCTCTAGCGCATATGAGCTGCAGGCACCACCAAGGCAAGCCAGAGGAAAGTGGTTGTGCAGTGCCAGCACGCGGTCCGTCTCGTGAAACGCTTTCACGTACTGGCCCGGTTTGGTAAAGTTGCGAGTGCGGTACACGTGCTGTAGCATGTGAAGGTAGCGCGGAACACCCTCTTCCCAAGCGTGTTCATGTTGCAATGAGTCAAGGAAATATAGGTTAGACGCATGGTATGAAGTGCGAGGCGGCTTTCCCGAAGCGGGTGTTGACAATGGTAGAATACGTCGCATTAACGCTCCCCAGTCACCGTCTTCCAACGGCACTATCACTTCGTCAATGTCTAGCAGTGCCAGCCACCGGTATTGGTACATATGGCGGTACAAGCAGTCGTTGTACGGTATCAGCTCCATCTGTCGTTTATGCGTCGTTTTCTTTTTGAGATACATGTGCTGCAAGCCTGGCAAATTAGGTTGTCCACCAGGCAGAGTTATAGGCGTCACTTCCACTACGCCGAGATCCTGATAGTAATCCAAAACTTTTGTGATGTTTGGGTGAACCTGGAGCTCGTAGAAGAAAATTTTGTGCGCACCGAGCAGGCGCACCATCTCTATCCACTCGACGAGCCTGACCGAGAGATCCTCATGTAAGAAATCCAGCCCTTTCACGCAGACGGCAAAATCTTTACGTTCAGCCGGCGTTGGTGGTCGGTCGTTGTGTACGCGCAAATTGTTAGTTGCGCGGTCGCAGGGGTTGGCCACCAGTGAAACGGAGGCCGGCACTAGGTGACGCACGTCAGCTGGAAGCACGCATGCCATCAGGTAAGGCTGCAGCACGCCGTCACGGTAATTGCCCCATTTACTATTCCACACATACTTGTACTCAAGGTTTCGCACCACCACGGGTGCCTCGCGCTCCTCGAACCAGAGCTGGCAGTGTGTGGCGAGCGTCGGTTTAATGCGATCGTGAACAGCTAGGACGCGCACGGCAGGTCCGATTCGCGAGGCATTGCGGGCATCCATGTACGCGCCATACAGATGGAACACCTCACCCTTGGCGCGCAAAGTCTGCCAATAAGTGTTATGGAACTCGATGTCGTATATAGAGGGGAAGGGCGCACAGTCCTTTTTCTTGTAGAATTTGTTCTTATCGTCCTTGTGCTTGTGCCAATAGGAAAGCGGTAGCGAGGGCAGGCGGCGCTCCGCATCGGCACGCAACTCTTCTTCTGTGAGAACTCGCGTGTCGGTTGCGGGGAGAGCGGGGGCAAGGGAGGATGGAGGAGCGGACGTGGAGGCGGCGGGTTCGCTTTGCAGTAGGAGGCGTGCAGGTCGCGCGGGTCTGCTCCCAGTTGCCGGCGTCTGTAGTCGCGGGGCAAGCATGAGCGCGGCGAGCGCGCACCACGCGAGCAGCACGGCGGCGCACCGCGCTCGCCACCGACCGCCCGCACCCGCCGCACACCACCCGCGCATGCCCTGCAATGAAAAACACAATTCTTTTTAGTTGCACCGAAGCAGATTACCTATTTAAAACGCTTTGTAAAATTTGTGTTTAAGCTGTGTATAGGACAATATCTGTGGGGACTGCTAGTATTAATATAATATCTACATATATTATAATAAAAAACTTGATCGTAGTATTTATAAAATTGCGGAGAATTTAAGGTCGACATGGCCTAAAATTACCTAAATTACTGAACTCACTTAAAAAAGTATATAATGGTATTTTTTAATAAATAATACTTTTTAATTGATTGTGGTTAAATTAATGCCTTTTTTTAATATGTAATAATAATGCCAGCATTTTTACATACAATATTTTTTAAATGTGTGTATAACAAGAATTGGTTTGAAACATATAGAGATTTAATGGAAAATAAGTGTTGACAAACAATTATCTATATTATATCTACATTACCCAATAAAATATCAGACATTACATGATTTATTAAGTTAGTATCAATCCGAGAATCGAAAATTCATAATCCTTGAGGTCATCATCAATGCGAGACCATAACGTGGACAGCAGAAACCTGCACTGTGCGCGTCGATCTACCGAAGAATTTATTCTAAGCGAAGAACTTACAACATAGCTTTTAAACTAGAAGACTTCACAATTATGCTTATCACGGCTACTTTGACATAAACTGACAATAGCATAAAAATTGTCTGATTGTTGATTGATCTTAGGTACTAATTTGTATTGTAATTTATGAAACAGTTTTTATATATTATCATAGCCCGCACAATGTCCATAGGTTATATAACATTTATCGTTGCTGTATCACTGATTGTTGTTAGTTAAAACACTACATGTTATAGACATTCCTATGTATGAATCATTGAGAAAATCCCAGCAAATAGCAATTAAGCCAATAGGATTTCTTTTACTTATCGTAATAACATTATAAATAGGGGTTTTAAATTTAAGCCACAAGCATCATATTTTTTGTTAATAACCGGATCTATTTTTATCCTTTTATAATTATCATCTTACACGATCTGTTTATAGAATACAAAGCAACTTTTAATCCCTATAAGCTCAACTATAATCAATTAAACGACATTCTTCAAGTCTGAGAAAAGTTAAGGCATTTTTAATTAAAATATTTATTGTAATTATCGATAAATATCTGAAGATGGATCAGTTTGAGCAGTTTATTTAGAAGATAAAGCGTTTATATTCATTATCTGATAATTGGCGTGGCGGAATTTTAATCGATTGACCGCAGAGCTCGTTGAGCCGGTTTGAGGCATTATTTTTATAGGGGTAACTTAGGTAATCAGATAATAAAAAAAGATAATGTGTATATCTAAGTATAGGTCTTCAACTTCGCATACGAACTCACTAGTCTACCGTATGCCTACGTTGCTGACCACGGCGCTCAGACATGAGCTGCCGACTTATGAGAGAGAGAAGTATTAAGGTTATATATTGAAATAAAGAATAGAGATGTTATATATTTAACATAGCCTACTGCTTATCTTTGTGTCTCGGGGCCCCATCGTGTTTCCGTTAGAACAGCAGATCGAGATAAGTGGTTAGAGAATAGAGATTCTGAGCGACTGGTTCGTGATTTCAGTGTGTACAGTTTTAGAGTTTTGTTAAATTTTAAACGTGGTTTTCCTAAAAAATCCCGTTAAATTGAATCTTCTCTTGTAATTTATAGACATATGACTGTGTCAGCTGCCAATATTATAAAAATTACCGGTTATGCCTAATTTACGATTCGAAAGATATGCTGCTGTGAAATGGGTTTATGTAAATAAAAATACGTTAACTATTATATTTAATTCTTAAATTCATTGACTAAACCCATGAAGGCAATCACGTATTTAATTTTTAAATTTAACCTATTTACTGCATGATATTTTCTTTGTGAATTTAAAAATATTCATGATTATTGTCATTCGAAGGACCTCAAAAAACCTTCTTTTCAATAAAAACTTATAATCATGGGTGTGTAAAAAAGAAAAGAAAAGAGCGTACCAACTCTTAAAAGGCCGGCAACTGAGTATAGCCCTCTGGCATAGTGTCCATGGGCGGCGGTATCACTTAACATCAGTTAGTTTGTTCTATTAAAAAAAAAAATGGCAAGATGCATAAATGTTTGTAGCGCTACTGGAATATTATGTACTATAATTATATTATGTTTATATACACAGCGTTGAATTAATATAAATATTACATATAAATGGCAGCAGTGAGGAGTGCTTAGTTACTAAGGGCATGGGGTTATTGTTTCTCACCATCAGACCATGAGTTCACTTTAAAGGCAGAACTTTCTATTGCTATATGACATAGGTAACTTGAGGCACCTG
Organism: Pieris rapae; assembly: GCF_905147795.1. Lineage (NCBI taxonomy): Eukaryota > Metazoa > Arthropoda > Insecta > Lepidoptera > Pieridae > Pieris > Pieris rapae. The sequence goes on along the minus strand of NC_059511.1, from coordinate 4,163,744 downwards.
CTTAAATTGCCTTATACACACTTATAACTGACAACTCGAAGTTCAAATAGAAAACTAAATGATGACAGTAACTCTGACTATATACTTATAAATTTAGTAACACTGTATGTACATGATTACGTATTCAAATCAAATAAAGTTACATTTAGTGCCAGTTCTCAATTCAAGGGCACAGAACAAAGAAAGAACTGGCAATAAACTCTTCGTCACTCATTTAATTCGCTACGGTTTCTTCAGAAAATCTTTGTAAGCACCTGTAACCATAACATCGTACTTCTTATTACATGTTAATACAGTAAATCATTATTTACTAAAAATAAAATATAGTATAAAAGGATTATGCCAAAAATTTTCGACCCATTTCATTTAAAGATCTTAAGGTACAGATAGTTTTACCATTAATGCTAATGCGGTAATGTTTAATTAATGACTAATTATGTATGTGTACCAATGTACTGTGAAATATCAATACAATCTTTATAAATTTATACGGCTGGAATCATGATAATAAGTTTTGATTGCATTCCATCAAAATGGCATGACGACCGGAAACTCCTTAACCTTGGTAACTTATTAGTTGAATCAGTAATTAAATGTTGCCTGCACGACCAGTCGCAATATATCATTTACAAATCGTTGATCGATATATCGAATTATACTGATTTAATGTCCTAGTGGATCAAATTTGCTGTGATTTACATATGTTGTTATAACCTAAAAACAATAAATTAAAGTCATTTAGTGTCTTCTACTAAATTGAAAGATAAAGGCCACACGTGGATTTTAAATTAGCCTGAACTTATCATAATCTGTGAATCTGTTTAATGATACCAAAGTAATTAACATTAGAAAAAGAACGAAAATATCTGCAATATACATGTTTTTTCTTCATCTGAGAAACTGTCATGTGATAATAAACACTGATAATAATAATGAGTGAACTGTTGTAAGGAATGTGCATGTGTGCATTTTTACATTTCTGAACGAACAGTCGCGGCAATGAAAATTAAAATGTAAGCCATGTACTTGTAATGATATTGTCCATTGCTCTGGCTTTTCTGGTATCTAAACGTGAAAGGTCACCTTAATTTACTTTCGATATTTGTCTATTCGTTTTTAAAATATAACGATTGAATTATTGCTGTATTATTGTTATTCTTAATTACAAATACGGGTTCTCAGCAATGACGTCAATATAATTTAATTTCCTAAAACACTAAAGATGGTCACGAGTTCGTGAGGGATGACACGCACTGTTTGTCTCAACTTATTAAAAACCTTGTAGCAACCTTAATACTTCCCGAATTTTAACCTTCTGCTGACTTTGAGTATTATTAGATTGACCGAAACAATCTTACAAACTCTATCGTTTACGTCCGTGATTTTGAAACAATATAAGCTGGGTTTCAACAATACTGTAAGAGGTTTTTTGAAAAACTAAAACACTATTAATAAATATCTATGTAAACATATTAAAGAAGCAAGATTTTAAATTCGTTGATGAAATCTATTCTTTGGTGTCCATTATGATGGTGTCGGTGTGTATGCAGTAGTCAATACTCGAGTCACGTTAGTCAAGGTTGGTCACGTTCTGCTCATAAAAGCGAGGAGACGAGACCGTAACGAGACAAGCGGAAAGTGCCTGCCCTTATTTCTTTACGCATTTGATAGAGAAGATATAACTACAACTGTGACACTGAAGCCTACAATGCAAACGATGAGCGATAGAGCGATGGAGACGCAATCTGTGAATGTAGGTTTTATATGTATACTGAAACGAAAATAATATTAGGTCTAAATATGAAGAGATGTTCTTAAAAAGAATGTTGATTAGCCTACTTATAACGTAACCCAATACAGACAGGAGATATCAAACTGAATACTATCACGCACTACTTGTTGCAGCGAGCATTAACTGTAAAATATAGTTGTAATGTTGTGGAAATATTGAGGAAGTTCGAGAAATGTTTCCGACATTTTCAATCCGATCATTATTTTTAAACGAAACTGTTTTTTTAATAAGAAGATAAGTTTTATTATTCTGATTTTACATAAGCATAAGACTACAATAACTCCTTGGGACTGGGTATTGCAATAGCCACAGATAAATAGTACATATAAGAAAATAAAAAGCTCTATGTCAATCCTATTACTTCCTAACTTAAGGTGGTAAATGTGAATGAAATTTACTTATTTAAACGAAGTTCTCCATGTCCCCAATAAATAAAGTGTTTACGAGTCACCAGCCGATGTTCAATGAACAACAAAAAGATGTCGACACATCCGCGTCAATCTAAACTGTCTTCCTGCGTCCAATAAAACTAGCTGTGAAATGGCTTCTTTTGAAGTATTAAAGGTAAAATAAGACGCGTGCGAACATTTAGGTTGCAACTGTCAAGTTTGAAGTGACAGTTTGGTTTGGATAAGCGATAAATCTACTCTTGGCAAGGTACCAACGTATGAGAGAAACAAACAAAACTTGAAAGCTCAACAATAACCTATTGTTGGGGAGGACCCAATAGTTATATACCATTAAATATTGACACCCGATAATTTAGTTCGTATAATTGGTTTAATTAAAATGAAAAGGCATTAATAAAACTTTATATTATTTGACACAAGGAGATAATAACATATAACTATTTTGGGTAGGCGTACGATAATTATGTTAAATAACTCAGAAAATATAGACAAGTTTTAAAATAAAACATTACCTATTGAAAAATTAACATTCAAATAGAGAACTTTAATATCGCGGATTCGAGACAACGGAATTTTCAATTTATTTGCTGTCGCACGTACGTACTTCAAGTAAAAACCTTATTTTTTTATCCTTATAATCAGTGCTTACAATTTCCTTAAAGATTTTTAATTGTTTTGTTTATGGCTTGGGTATATTTTCTGTGTTCTTTTCCTCTTATCTTCCGGGATTGTATTATACTTAAATATATAGTTCTAAGATACATATAAACTAGTCTGACAATAAGTTCTGTTACTAATGAAAATGATTTTTTTTCAACTTTTTAACTATTTTGAATTTGTAAAACGTATATTATTTTAAAAATTCCTTTTGATTGGAACAAAAGTTCCATTTCACATATTTCTTCGTATTTCTAAACAAATAACAATGTGGAATATGGTGTTAAAGAAAATAGGATTGTAGCGATCGCCTTGCACAATGGGGTATGTAGCCGTCGGTCATATTTCACATACATACATACATCAAAAGCTTTGTATCAACAGATACAATACTTTATCTGTTCATACAAAGCTATTGAAGTGTATGTGTATACTTTTTCTGCCGAAGACCAGAAAAAATCGGGGCGCGCGGCAAAAAATCTTATCAAGATTCTAGCTAGGAGTCTGTCGCGTATTAAAATACAAAACCTGAAGCTCGGAGTTTATCTATGATAAGATGTCTTGCCCTAAATCAATCATTACAATTAAAGAGAGTGGTTCGTTCAAAACGCGTTCTGTCGCGATACAGTACAGTACATTACAGGCTTTTCTAGGTACTCATGTATGGAAAGGAACGGAAAATCAAAGAAAACTTTATTCAAATTTAAAAAAAGTAATTTCAAACAAGATTGTATATACAAAATGAATAGTCTATATAAATAATTACAACAAAATTTTTAACTTATATAAAATGAGGCTAGATCGTATCGTACATGACATATGATCGTATATGAATTAATAAAATAATCTTAGAAGTATTAGGATCTACCTACACGAATTGCAGAATCTCTAACTATTTCGATTTTATAGCCATTTTAAATAAATAAAGGGCCATGTAGAGTGTGTAGTTGATAGAAGGGATATAGACAGGTTTATATTTCCGTGTTTGGGTAAAACGGAAAGCCTGATTCGTTAGCTTTCTTATACTTTTATAACGACAAATAACTTTTCTATTGACCCATAATATTCCCTGTGGCTAAGTTGTAAGTTGAAAGCAATGAATTGTTTCGCTAAGAGAGTTTCAGTTCATGAAAGATTCGTTGTTTATTTACCTACATATATCGTTTGATACAGACTTTTATCTTCATTATAATATTATGGATTATAGCTAAACAGTTATTAAAGAGATTTTGTATTATAACTTTATTAGCCTATATGAAAGCATGACAGTTTAAAACTGCACGCGATAATTCGCAAGCTAATAATCATTTGCTGATACATTGCTTCAATAGGTGATTTATACATGCCAGAAACAAGACACGAAGATGAAAGCTAAAACGAAATTGTTAACAAATCAGATATTTAATCTGTTTTCATAACACAAAATAATCACTGCACATTGAGTGATAAATTATAGTTTAATCACTTATGTAAAAGACTCTTTACCTGTTAATTATACAATAAAAGGCAAGACTTGGTACGATTTTTTATAATTAAAAATAAACTTTCGCATTAATTAGTTAATAATAAATTAATTTACGGGAATAATGATTCTATTGTTATGATTTCCTGAGAATAACAGCAAACACGTCATATAATACCGTTTATAAGATTAATTTAAATGACTATACAATTTGACCATAATGGCGGTGCATTATGTCGCATTATGGCATATCGTTTCAGAGTCGTTATTGAAATCACTCTAGTGTATACCGAATTTTGTTATTGCACTTAAACGGGCCTTGGCCCTATCAGATTGGTAAAACTTTTCATTGCATTTATCGTGAAATATATTTCTAGTAAAAAAATATAAGTAGATTTTTTTAATATTAGGTTTTTAGAGTAACTACGTTACATTAAAGATTTTAAGTCGGCGATATTTTATATCCAAATATGCATATCATTACATATAGCATAAAATATGAAGAAATAATATATTTGTTGCTTCATACTTTAGGCTATAATAAACTTATCAAGTTTTAGATGATTTTGCGAAACCATTCACTTCATGCCGAATTTAGTTTGGAGTAAATACGAACGATCAGCAATTAACGTTAATTCTACACGGATTGATACAGAGCAGTGTTGGCCTACTGGCTGAAGCGTGCGACTCTTATCCCTGAGGTCGTAGGTTCGATCCCAGACCGTGCACCAATGGAGATTCTTTCTATGTGCGTATTTAACATTTGGTCAAACGGTGAAGGTAAACATCGTGAGGAAACCGATATGTTTTAGACGACAAGTCAAGTCATGAAAAAGTCGACGACGTGTGTCAGGCACAAGAAGCTGATCACCTACTTGCCGATTAGATTTAAAAATGATGATGAAACAGATTCAAAAATCTGAGGCCAAGACCTAAAGAGGTTGTAGCGCCACTGATTTATTTATTTGATTCAGAGCAGTTGATATAAAAATAAATATATTACAGACGTTACAATATAATTCAGGTTTAATAGTAATTTAATTTCTAAATGTGTAATAGGAAGTTTCGCGAGTTTAAAATATATACGGCCATAAACGCCTTTAGTTCCTAAAACGATGAGTAACACCTCAATTTTATACAGCGTAATACATTTTATATATGTAATGCATAATGCAGACTCAAACCAAAACAAAATTCAATCGTTCCCATTAGGGTTTTACGCGTCATGCTTCCTTTACGTGGAGTATTATATATCTTTTTGAATGTACATATAATACTGTAAAGTGTACATAAAGTATTTAAGAACTTAAATGTGAAGGATATACAATACGATATAAAGTGAATGTAATCAATAGTGGTTATGCGAGTTTTTAAAACATTATCTGTGTTGTTATTCATTGTTACATGAAATTAATTTGCGTCATTGAGGACGTATATATGACGTAGTGTTTGTGACGAATTAGGTTATCAGTGTGAATCATTTCTAAATTTTTTAAGTGTAATTGAATTATAGAATACTGGATCCATATGCTTTTTAATGCGAATACACAATCAGACCTGGATAATTTTACAATTGAAACTACAATCCTTTAGAAATCCTAAATATGTATACTGATAGCCAGCTCTCTTCTGAGGCTTAGATAACTTTTTTAAATAATAACAGTTAACAAACCGCATTACGCTTAAATATGTTATTGTTCATTTTTTATTGTTAGGATATAATTAATTAAAATATTTTTAATGTTTTTGACATTGATAAAATCATTATATATATTTCAAGTAGTGGCCGTCTTGTATGTGTAAATAATAATACTAAATAAAAGCTACCTAAGAGTCTCGTAGATGAAACTATGACCAACACGCAGCGGGATTTATTACCTGCAAAAGAAAAAAACGGATTTTATTTTTACATTCTTAAATTATTTATGTAGTTAAATAAGTAAAATCATCTATAATAATAATAAAGTATTTAATTATAAAATAAAATTTAAAATCATTTTAGTAGAAAAAGTTCTAAATTGCTATTTAATTTAGCAACAATCATTCTACTACACCAAGAACAATTACGGACATTTATTACGTCACCAGACTCAATAAAACAAAAAAAAAATTAATCACATGATCATATCACACAATTTAGTAATAACGTATTTACACACTACTGTATACAATGCGAGTTGTTTTATAGTAGCAATACCAACTATTTGTTAAGTAATTTTTTTTAAAAGGGCTATATTAGGGTATAATTGGAAAGGTAATTGCGCAACGCGCACTGTTAGCTTGGTTAATCTGTTAATAAAGTTACGTTTATTATAAAACATTAAGGAGGTCATATCATTTGGTAGCGTTATGCAACGTTGGCCTGCAACTGTACATACTGAAGCGGAACAATTGAATAAAATATAATGTGAAAAACTATGAACCGTAAAAAGAATCAAGCGCATAAAAAAAATAAAACGATTATAGCCCGGGCGATTTCAGGTAAAAATATCAATGACAATACTTTTTTAGTTGCAGTAATTCCTAGCTTTGTTTAAAATACAGCTGCTCTTATAGCCGTTACAGTTGTTTTGTACGCTCATGAATAACATTTTTATTGTTTCAATCGAAATTGGTTTAATCAAAGTCGGCCCCTGTAGCGAGCAAACAGTTATCCGGCATCGCCGCAGGCCACAACGGAACTGCTCTACAATATAGTGCATTTGCTTTCATTGCGCCAGCGCATCACGTACACAACAATGATGATATCTTTAACAATAATAAAGAGATTTGTTACAAAAACTACTCGACTCACTTCGGAATAGTTTTGATTTAAAGGCACTTGGTTTGGGTCTTACATTTACTCTATTTTATATACTGCAAACAAAGTTCGAGACTTCGTTAATTAAGAAATTATTTTAATATCAAGATAATCTGTGCAACTATTAGAGCTTTTAATAGACAATTTGGTATAAGAGATATATCCGAGAATATGTTTGTGATGAAATAGTAAAACGATTTTAAGGAATTTTTAAATTGATCAAATTAATATGACCCACATTTTAACCACTCATAGCGTGTTCTAAAAAGTTCCGTAAGTTTTTTATAGACGATGTGAAAAAGCGCACAGTCGGTTGTAGCTAATTAGAGAGGACTTAGTGGCAACGCTCTAGTTGCGTCTTGCGTCCGTCTTGTCGCCCGAGAGATCTCTGTGTTACAACTCATAAATGTCTCCTAGAATTAATACATAAATTAATTGAACATCTCCTTGGACTTATATAAGATCAGTTTTGGTGCATGAATTGTTTGATTGAATCAAAGGAAAAAGTCGAAATTACACTAAATAAAAAAAGCGCTTTTGTGTCTGAAGTTTTCTGAAATGTCTGAAAATTTGCTAATCGTTCTAAAATTTTAAAAAGTTCTATTAACATTAAATTTTAATATAATAGTTATGTGGGTGATGCAGGAAGTAAACACAAGATGTTTTTAATAGATCATGATATTATCTTTACTCGGGAATTATGTTAGTGGGTTAACTGATAAATCTTTAGCAGAGGTTAATCTACACTTCTATATATAACTTTTTAGTACAAACAATATAATTTCGCATTAAATGGTGACGGTCGAGTCACAGGCCCTTCAACACAATGACTTTAAGTGGTTCAGGTCATTCACAAACAGCATTTTTAATTCCCTATATATATATTTTGACGTTCATAAGTGTAGGTACATTGTCTTACCTATGAATAAATGATTTTGATTTTATTTATATGCAAAAGATAAAATTCGGTTTTGGCATATAGGCTCTGCTGTGAAAATATTTAATTCCCCAATATAATATACATATACAGCAGAAGAAATCTAACAAATTACAAAACACGATCGTCTTTGAAATAATATTATGATGGCATTGAATGAAACGAGTACGTGGTGTCGCATTACAGTGCGCAGCTGATTCCTTTCAATTTAATATAAAATTATTACAGGCAATTGATACATATTGTCCGTGAATGACGCACAGCTGTGCGGAGTGCATTATCTCTAAACACTGTTGCTCAATTGGTTCTAAAAATAAAAGTAAGTGTCCGTACAATTGGGCGAGTGCAGCGGTCAGTACCGAGTTGGCAAGTATTGTGTCTCCTTGGACCAGTTTCGCAAGGGCTGCTCCAGTTTCAATCACTTCATTTGAGACGCCTTCTCCGATTACAAGCCGCCAGCCACTGGTCATTTAACAATTATCAGATCACACTACCATATATCAAAAACACTTTGCATGGATTACCTCTAACTATTCCAAGTATATTAAGAATTGTTTAATAATTATAATTATAAAGTTTTTGTTGGTGCTACTAGCTAATGTGAATCTAACAAATTGGAAAGTTAGGAACACACAAACAATCAAGCATTAAAAAAAACCCTATCAAGTCTACAAATTATGCCATCTACTATATCAAGTAAATATTATTTGTAAATATTAATTTTCATGGTATGGGACAGACTAAAGCCTATCTTAATCCATCACATTATTTTCGCTACTTGGAAGCTGAATAACATCTTTACGCTGTTCAATCGATGTGACGAAAGTTTTCGCAAGTGCGTGTTATATTGTTATTCATTTCGCAAACAATGAGATGAGATTGGACCGCCTTGAACGAATCCAACTTATTATTGGTACTTACGCAAATGAGATGATTGCTACAGACTACTGATGAATAGAAATATAAACGGAAGCTAAGGAAAATTAAGTTAAGCAATACTGCGTTTTCCAGGAGCTATTGAAAATTTATTTCACCAGAATACTTCAACTCATTTGGGGCCGCGGGAGTGATAACCATTTATGATTTATACACATGAATAATAGGCACTAAACTAAACGTAAACTAAAAACAAATTGTTATTTGACTTTAGCGAAGGTCACTAAATAGTCACGGAAATAGCAGTGACATTTGGAAAAGTCCATTAGTAGCAGCGAGGCAGCCTCATTGCGCGCGAATTCATTAAACATATTTGGTGCGAGTATGCGTCCCCGCAACGACCCTCATCTCATTTCAAATGTTAAGTCATTCTTCCTTAATGAGCAGATTTAATACTATGGCGTGTACAGACTGTCAAGAAAACGCTATGTTCATTTTTCATAATTTTTTACTCCTTTGTAAATACTTGAGTCCTACTAATATCACGAGTTTTTCATGTAATAGGCTGTGTTTATTGAACTAAATACTCAAAGATGCTCCCAAGCTTTGATAATAGACAATTGTCAATTCAAATTAGTTTGACGTATAACTTTTTTGGCGCCAACAAGTATTTGACAGACTATAAACGTACTTAAATTTAGTTGTAAAACACATTTAATATATTGGACAACGAACATATAATACATTAAAGTGGAATACAAGTTTTATTTATTTTATAAATCAGCAAGCATGTTTATTATGTGATTGCGGGTGATTGAACTGTAAAAAGCAAGGGCACAAAATAAATATTGTGAAATAATTTAAAAAATAATATAAATATACATATTATGTATATATTCATACAAAATTAGATTAGCGCATGTTTTTTGGTAGAGTTTAAATATTCTATTGAGATTAATTAAAATAGAATAAATATTTTTTTCCCTGAACTTATAGAATGTTTGACCCAGATCATGACATTTGGTAGGTGTAAAGAGCAAAATTATAAATTTAAATCAGTGCATCAAATATATTGAGGAAACGAATGTCGTTGACGAAGTGGTTTATGAGTTTTAATTTCATGAGGCTAGGCATTTTATTGTAAAACAAGAATTGTTAGCTGACACTTAATAATTTCGCACTGTCAAATTAACTCAATATAAATGTCAATATAAATCAAATGTCACGGAACTATACAAACTCGAAAAGTGTATATTTTTTAAATAATTATAATGCATGCATTACTCACATGGAAGAAATATACGAACGTTTAAAAATTATTGTCTATCATGATCTGTTTGCAACAGTAACAATGCAATCTCCGTACATACGGAATGTCATTTTAAGTAAACGTTAGTCAATGTTAAAGTAATAAATATTAAAAAATAAGGTGCGTACTTTAATTTTTTTTAAATAAGCAGCCTATGCGGGACATACAACGAAGCATATTAAACAGATTAAATTAATCAAACGTCGAGAAACCGGGCCACTTGGTAAAATAACTAAGACTACAGGGACGACGAAATCTGGCCTGTTCCATTACCTGCAGCCAGTGTCCTATATTTGAAACCGAAAGGGTAATGAGAAATACTAAATTTTTTTATGTGTCAGCAAAACTAAAAGCAAGTAACTGTCTCCCGCAAAGCCAGTTGGCAGCCTCAAGTTCAGCGTGATTATCCCCCTTTCCCCTCTGTGTCCACCCCTCAGGTTTCCCCCGCCTCTCTATCTTAAGGAAACCGGTATTGTATTTCCTGCAACTCGTGTGCCACGACACTGTAATAAGTTAAATATTTACATAAACACTCGCGACTACGGTAAAAGTCTTACGTGTCAACTGATAATTGAAAGTTGGAAATAAAATGTTTTTTCTTCAACACGCATTTGTTTCAGAAGGCTAGGATCCGTAGTACGTAATGTCTTTCTCAGTTTTTGAGATTTTTATTCTTTATTTTTATGGTGGACAAATTGGCCAAGCCCAAGCAGTAAACGCCGATTAGGAAGACTATATGGAAGAGTCGGAAAATAAAGTTGAATGCCAGAAGCTGGAGTCGAAGAACAACGACCCTATCTATTCATCCAACCCTACGCTAAAGAAACAACCATACACTAAAGCTTTAATACTACTAATTGGGAATGTGGTTGTTATTTATGAAATACATACATAAATTAAATACCACTAGAATTTCTTTAAATAGATAAAAATAAATTTGGAAAATCGTTAGTTATTTGCATAAAGTCGCAACAATAGCCTCATATATGCAACTGATGACATTAGCAATATAATACTAACTATATTCACAGTAATAAATCAATGGACAGTGAGAGAATGTCAACTGGAATTAGCGATTCGCGTCGCGGCCCTAATGAGCCGGAAACGCATCGTCTGATTGACCCAACGCCGACCGGCAGCGGAACATCGCGGACGTCCGCGTCGTATAGATTCACGCAGATAATTCACAAACTTGCGTAGTCATCGTAGAGAGTCGTTTTATATATAACATTATATAATATACCTAAAATAAGTTACTGTATATTTAACAGTATATGAAAAAATACCTTTTCCACATAACTATGTTATGTGTATATTTTAGAATACCTTATAAAGAAATATTAAATCGTCTCTTGCTGGCGCACACAAGAATAGTTCAAAATTTAAACGTATTTTTTTACTCATGAATACTGCTTTTGTCTACAAAGAGATTACGTTTTCTCTCATAATATACATATAATAGTGCTAGCCAGTAATGAGATATGACGGACGCAATTGTTACATAAAAGTAAGACTAACAGCGAGTCATTAACAATTATAACGGTTTATTGTGTGTGACGCCCGAATGATACACAAAATACCGCGAACTTTGGCCAATGAAGGTGGAGAAAAGGCAGATACGTCATGCATATCATGTATACTTATCATTTATTTTATGGATGTTTAAAAAATTACATAAAACTTTGCAGGTATTGTTAAGGCTATTAAATTATATTATTGGTTTATTATTTTATTATTGTGCGTCGATTTATCTTATCGCCAAGGGAAATCGTTGGGCGGTTCCGGTGGACATTTTTACGGACTTTTTTATCAGCAGACATCTTGCAAAATTGTCAGCTATGACTACACAATAAAATCAATGTTTAATTAAATATATGAAACATAAGATAAGTTCATTGCATTCGCCCTTTTTCCTATTGTATTTAACACACTATTTTATAACTACTTAATAGAAATTTATTGTATAGGTACATTCGCATAAAATATTAAATATCAATTTAAGTAATACAATTGAAAGATAAAGATATCAATAATAGATTAATACGATAAAAACAATAATTACTCATGGTCATTTATTTATAAATGTTCAGTTCAATAAGTACCGCCACTATGAAGACTTGAATTATCATACTTTTTATATGTTGTGAAAGTCAACTAGGTTAAACATTACAAAAAAATCGTCATATTGTTGTTATTTCAGCATCTGTTTGTCAAGGTTGCCGAATGCAGGGATAGTTTATGGAACTCGATCTATGCAATATTTTTTTGTTTCTCTGATAATCGCGTGAGCATTACCCACTATTGTGGGTACCAACTAGGGGCACTACTAACGACACTATATTGTCGTGTTCCACACTAAAAATTCCTTAAAATAGCCTTCTGAAAATGGAGTATGCTTTGCTAACATTACTGAAAATCTTATTTATATAGATTTTCAAGTAATCTTTTCATTTTCTATCAAAATTAATTTACTATACACAAACCTAGCGGTGATAATGAAGTAATAACCTCTCGTGTGTGGATATTATCCAAAACGAATTACGTATTAGGATACGTCACAACTCACGAGCGTCGAGTCGAGTCTGTTGCAGCTATTATGTATTTAACAATATTTTACATACATAAATGTTTTGTAAAATACACTGTGATTCTCTTACTAGCGAAAGAAATGTAAAAACTTGTTACTCAAGAGCCTGCTAAGGCGGGACATATAGCACAGATAAGTAAAGAATCAAGAGGAAGAAGGAGAAGAGCAGAAGGGACCCTAAAAATATAATAAGAGATATTGAGTATAATAATAATAGGAGATGTAGAAGTTACAAAAGTATACAAAATACCTATAATAATAACTGATTATAATACTAATAACTGTATGTGTGATTTGAAAAAGATATCAAATGGGCATAGAACTTTATCATATTCACTGTAAAAAAGATAATAAACAAATTCAATCATGTATCAGGATTGTATAAAACATGCTAGAATTGTAACAGTACTTTATAAAAATAATATTAAGTAGAAAAGAAATGACAGACAAAACGTACGACGCTGAAATCAAATAAAATATTATTGAAATAGCAGACGTGCGCCGTCGCAGCCTCGTGAAGTGACCGCATTCCGTAACCGAGAACTTGTCCCAGCAGAGTCTTTGTTATTCTAAACATTTTCCCCTATAAAAAATGCCGATTTATCTACCTGAACATTTGGACATTAGTTCAATCATACTTTTTGGTGGCTGATTATACGGTCGTAACTTTGTATTGACATAACAAAATTACATTACTTTTTTAGTGCGAAGGTAGATCGCACCATAACTATGATATTTTGAAAACAAATATACGTCAAACAAACGAATGTCAGTTCTATTATTAAAATTTCGATCGATACATTATACGTCGCTTACTTAGCAATATTGGTTCTAGATATCTTGATATTAATATCATATCAAAAAATAAATAATTTAACAACGTAATATAACATATTTGTAGATAAAATGAAATATAAGAAGTGATAATCATTTTATCAAAATTCGTAATAAAATCAAATTATTGAAACAATAGCCACAAAGCAAGCTTCCTATTATACTAACGTAGCCTACGAATTAGCACACAGACTGTCTAAAAAAACATTGTGTATTTTTTCCTACCTATAATGCCGGTTTGATTTAGGCAACCCAAGTATGGAATAATAAAATTCTTCTCTAAAAGTGTTTTTAAATCACAATATACACTGCTTGATTAGATAACACACTTAATGTAGAATGGAAAACAAGTAAAAATATTAGCAGATATTTAAAAATACTTATAAACGCCGCGCCGGCTAAGAACAGAACTTTCTGCGACAATCGCATAAAATGCAATTCTCAAAAATTTTTGCGAGAAGCGCGTTTAAAAATACAACCCGTCAAAATTTTAAAACTCCTTTTGCTATGTTTATTGCAATATTATAAACACATTAATCTGCTGAAATGTAATTAACAAACTAAATGTTTCAATTAATATGTTCGAAAGTGATTTAATTAGCAATATAGTGAAATAAATCACCTTTGTTTCAGCAATTTTGAATATTTTTATAGAAGCGTTGCCTGTATTATTGTTGCCACTGTTCACACACTACCGGGCGCATTACCCGTATCACACTTAACACTACTTTATACGTCAGTGTGACAGTGCAGACTGGCACCAACGGACTGACCTATCACCTACGAGTGAATAGAGCCTTCGTGGATCGACCATGACGTAAGCTCTATCGGTACCATCAACTGATAACAAGCGATTGTACAAGACAGTCGCCGCTCCGATTAGCACATACACAGTATATCAACGGAATAAACTATTATATCTATAGCCAAAATGAGATAATGTTTAATTATTAATATTAAGGAGTTCCTAGGCGAGTACTTATTTCGTCTGCTGATGGCAAAATTGTTGCCAGTTATGTGTAACGTTATCCGCTATGTCAACGGTTGACGGATAAGCGTTTTTAATACTCGAAATGGTTGAGATTTTTTTTTAACCTTGTCTCTGATTATTAGTTTCGTGGAACCTAGGCAAAATTTGTACAAAGTTCTTATGGTTAGATTATCATTTGCTTTTAAACAGTGATTTTAATCAAGTACTTTATCTTATCGTAAACAGAAATAACAGGTATCTATGATAGGTAAGTACAATAAGTATTCTACAAATATTATGTTGGAAAATATTTGTTTGTTTTCATAAATAGGAATATTTTTATGCTGATAAGCTATCTGAAGCATACAAAAATGCAAAGGATATTTAAATTAAATTTCTATTGAAGAAGGTAATAAGGTATGATTTCGTAAAAGCAATTCCCATTATTTAAATTGTGAAAGGTCCCGGAAACTTCTAGAAGATCGATCGTTGACCTCGAAAGTAGCAAACCTAGAGGTCAAACAGGACCAGAGAAAGTGCGGAACTAGACATTAGGGTTGTATGGGTCTATACAGGGTCATGTTTATAATTATAAATGTTTATAAATATAAAAATATTTAAAGACTTTTGAACATATATACACATTCGGTGCATAGCTAGGAAGCAATGCACCGCCAGACAGTCATAATCCTAATTTATTCAGGATTAATTAATTCTAATGTTAAAGAAACGGTTCATTAACCACACTTACAAAATACTAAGCTCTGTTTTTTATTATATTTGTGTAGACAAAACCGAAGTATATAATGACAAACCTGATATTTTCAGAGAAACAATTCCATTGAATCATGCGCGTTATCGCAGTAGAGAGTTATGTATGACATTGATCTGTGCACAATATAGACTGTGCTCTACTACATTTACACGTCAGCTGTACAAAAATGATGTCTCACTCACATACGTGGATTGTTAAATAAAGCAAACAAATTAAATGATAAGATAGTTGGGACTATAGAACATAGAGTGCGGGAATAACTAACATGCTTCATGAAAGCCTCTTTTAAACTTTGATAGCTCACAAATATTAGGTCCTTACATATGAAATTGGCGTTTTGTAAAATGAGTGACGCAAACAGAAAAAAACAGAAGAAAACAGCAAATGAATGACGGTCATTGAAGCACAAATACATGAGTAAATAGCTGTACAAATTTGACTTTGGAATTCCTTACCAAAGAGGAGAACATCGTGATTAAAGTGGCCAGTACGAAGTACGCCAATTTCATATGTAAGGACCTAATATAACCACATTACTTTTATATGAGATGGTGAATATTAAAAGCCTAACCGACCAAAATATATTGCACCATAAAATGGAATAAAAGAAATCTAACTAGTTCTTTCTACTTCAAGTTGGACTACGAAAATACTACTATTAAAATCTTTTGATTCGGAGGAAATTAATTCAAAATTCCGTATGTATAATTGGCTTAGTTACTTCAGCATGACACTATCATTCTTGAGGTCGTATGTTCGATACTGGGCACCAACGGATTGAATTTTTAAGTGCGCATTTAAAATTCGCTCGAACGGTGAAGGAAAACATCGTGTGAAAACTGCTGTTCGCATTACACCCAAAAAGTCGACGGCGCGTCTCATCTCAGGTCAGCCTCACAGGAGGCTGTTCACTTACTTGTCTATTAGATTGACAAATTATCTTAAAACAGATACAGAAATCTGAAGTGCAGAACTTAAAAGGTTCCACTGATTTATTCATTAGTATGTAAAGCCAAATTAATAATGTATTATTAAGTTGATATGAGCAAGTGGAGTAGATGTTATGAAAAGAATATAAACATGAGCAATAAGATCTCAAAACGTCATGTATTGTGTAATAGACTCCTTGCATTACCTTGGTGTCAGTGTCGATGCCGGTTTGAACAAAGGTTAAATTAATGAAGGCTACTTGCTATAGACTATAGTCATGATTAGTATAGATAGAATATATGAAATATAGAAAAATTACAGCTTTTGTTTTTATGATTGTAACCAATGGTCCGTCGTAAGCATAAGGAAGGAAGATGGTATAAGGATTTTACCTAAAGGCAATGTTTGAATGTGAGAATTAAAGGAAAATCTAGTGTTTTAAACCAACTGTTTAACTATATAATACTCTAGAAGTAACAATATATTAATCACATTAATCGTAGATCATTAAGCATAAAGTAGGTCAATCTTTAAGGTAACATTTTTAACAATTTCCCAGATTAATTTTAAAAGAGCATATGATGGCAATACTGTGAACTATTGTGTTAAGTGGTAACCCCCTAAGTCCACGCTTCTCGCGTTTTATCATCCGTTACACAACAGCTCTCTCCGCGACATGACACGACCCCTAGACTATTGTATCATCTCATCGTCACGACATCATGGCGAAACACAAATATTTTATATGAGTCAATGATCGCCTGCCTTTTGAAATTAGAATTGATTAACTGATAAAAAACTTACTCAATACATCTAACATCAAACATGCGTTGTCATCTTTTGTATTTCAGGAGACATGATTTTGTATAGGACTTAGATAATAACGCAACGTAGGATTTGGATTAATTTTTTGTCACCTTTATAACTTCTGCGATGGGTTAATTTGAATAATACTAAGCATATTGTATTTTTTTATTCTATGCATTTTATTCAAGTTACTTTTATTAAAAGTGGCTATAGAAGTTTGTATTTAAATAATAACAAAACCGTTATTGAATAAATTTACACTTTATATTACAAGAAAAGTTAATAGACATGGTATTTATTCAAGTTTATGACAAAAGGAATTAATTAAAAATGTTTTAATTTAATTATTGTTATGTGAGCGACACGTCGCGTCTTATTCTGCCCTTCCTCCACTAATTGTGTGTGTAAATTGATGAAAACAAGCCAGCAGTTAGCCTTTTAATCTTACAACTTTTCTCTTGTAATATCCACAGGCTACTTAGGCTCATGTACGCATTCGCGATTCCGTTAATATGACCATTTCTATTTCAGTTTCTTTACTATTTGTCTTTAACTTTAGTTAAAATTTAAAGTAACTTTAGTAGTTAAGTCTTACACGATACCGAAATTCCGATTGCGAATCACGACACATATTAATTAAGTAATTTTTATAGTTATTAGATTAGCGTATTGAATTTGATATTTAATAACGCTCAAGGCAGTTGTATTTTGATGTAAGATTTGTCTACTTTACCTCGAAGCGAATCGAATACAAATATTATATATATGAATATTATTTAAGTCATGTAGTATCTAGGTTATTAGAATACTAAATGGATAAAATATTAATATTTAACACACAATTGATGTGAAATTTGGCTTTTTGGGTCGTGGATTACAAGAGATCAAAGGTGGCTTGATGCATATTTTTAAACCCATGTCAATATGTGTTGATAGAAGAAACAACGTTTTTTTAGGATTATTAAACAATGGGTCAAGTTAGGTCAAACGGCAGGTGGGTCGTAAAATTTACACATTATGTATGTTTACGCACATTTAGAATCATTTAACAGTCATTCTGTCATTAGCTATGTTTACCTTTATCAAAACTAGTACTTTACTTCCATCATTTATTCTTTACTTCGTCATTAGTAATTGTATCGGTATAAATATAAGAAAAACAACTCTTTGTGTAATGTTTAGCCTTGTCGGTAAGCGTCCGATTCATTAAAAAATATACTTTCAAATCTCATCTATGGACTAATTAATTTTTCTTTTTATCGCCAAAATGTAAGGAAACCGGCTGTTTAAGAAACTAAAAACAACAATAACTAAAGAATTAATAAAATCGGTTGCTGCAAAACCTTCAGCCTGCAAATACAGGGTCTAGGCTCCGAATTTGATTTTGTCCCATTCGGTGTCGAGACCCTTGGTCGGTGGGGTCCTAGCGCTATAAGGATTTTTAGGGAAATATCATTTTAATTTACTAAAATTACTAGGTAAAAAAAGGTTAGTTAACATCACTGCAACCGAAGAGCTGGCAGCTACCTCGAACAAAGAATTAGTCTAGCTATTCAAAGGGGGGACGCTGCCAGTATCTTCGGAACCTTACCTAAATGGACTCCTTTTAATAATGTATTTTAGTTAATACATTTTAAGGTAAGTTATCATATTATACTATATTAATATGTAAGTTAGTATATCTTGTAAATATTAATAAAATAAATAGAAAGTAAATTTATTATAAGTGCGTTCAACATATTTAAAATTAATTGTAAATTTTAAATGATAATGAATAAACACGAAAAATTACGTGTTTGCATAACATATTTATTTAGAAATGAATAATTCTTAAGAATGTGTACATAAAGCGGAGAAATTATTACTGCGCGAGTCGCGGACTTTCTGAATACACTCTACATAATGCCACGTATTTAATTCACGCAAGTTAAGTGTTAGCATTAAGTAATTTATAGTCTTTTAATTTTAATATACTCGTACTTATTTAAATAAACTTATAATATATTATATAACATATAATAAAAATATAATTACTACACATGGTGTACACATCGTGGTACATGGCAGAGAGTGGCACAGTGCAGAGAGGAATGGCGGGATTTGGAGGCCTTTGCCAAAAAACACACAGATGCACCAGAATTGGATTTAAATGGAAATTTATTTAAATGTATATAAAATATATAATGTAAAATGTATCTGAATAAAGGTTATTACTATTATTATTATTATTATTGAGCCTAAATCCTCCAGTTGCCACAGAGTCGACAAGTTTTTGACTTTTATTTACGTTTGCTTCTGAACCTTATCATGATAAAACGTCTGCTGAGAAAAGATTTAAAGAAATACATCCCGAATAAGATGACGGAAAATTAAGAAAGCCGCCCAGGACAAGCATCCCACGCTTTTCAGGCTGGTTTTCCACGCCAAGTATACTTATGTCCAGTATACGCACCGAATGGGGTAAATAACACTAATAGCATCACAAGTATTCCACCCTGCGGTCAAGCAGTCCAATCCTGGTTGAGTTTTTTCTACATTTTTTTTCTCTATATGCGTAATGAACATTGCTCGCACGCTGATGGAAAACATAGTGATACGACCCGTAAAACGGACAACGAAAGACATCATTTATATAATCTATGCAGTCTTTAAATCTTTGTACCAAAATTCCTTGAATTAAGTTCATTTGAAGAAAGTCAAATTTAGCCACTTTCACCTAAATATCTTAATCAGATATTAATTAGGAATTAATTTGTAAGTAACTAACTAATTACTTTTGACACTTGTTTTTGAGTGATATTATTTTAGTGATTTTTTACGTTCGGTATAATTAAGTAATTTCTACAATTTAACTACGAATATAAATTTATTATTATTATTTATGTCGATTACCTCCGAACACTTTCTTACATGTATGTAAATAGTAATTACGGCACAGTCGGGATGCATTTTATGTGGTAGCTTTCACCGAGTTCCATCTTCTATTATAAGTCTTCAACAAATTGTTTAGTTATTTCGTGTACGTAAATTATCTTACAAAAACTTAGATCCAAACAAATTATAAGAGGTAAAAGTAAAATGATATACGAGATTATTGGGCTAGATTGTCTTTTAATCTGTCTTAAGCCGAGGCCGATCACAGACAAATATATCTATTAACATATTATAACGCAATTATTGAATAAACATGCGCATTATAATTCGCTAACTTTTACTGGCGAACTAATTATAGAAGCGATAACACCCACATGTGACAAATAGCCGTTATTTATTTGGCCGTGTAAAAGGGAACTAGGCATTTCAAAATGAAATAGTTTAGACGAATTAACTCAGTACTTAACATATTAACTTTCTTACTTATAAATTAGGTACCACTAAGTTAAATGTATTGAATAATTTTTATTGTTTGTTTTGTTTTGTACATTTTTTAGTTAAGTAATTTATATTATGTGTTCCATAAATTCCGTAAAATTTAATTTAATTTCCGTTAAATGATACATTTTGTTAATCTTATTATAGCTATACTATGAAATATATTTCAGAGATAAATTTTTTAAGACTTTTTTTATTTGAATACCAACAGGTCAAAGGATCTTGGCTATTTGATTTATTTCATACTGAGCTTACAAACGACCGTTTTTAAGACCGACCGAAAAATTAGGTACGGATTAAAGTTTAACGACACAGTACCCTTCTTAAGTAAAAAGTTTTTATTTATTTATTTATTTATCACTACATTTTTCTATCTTAACAGTAATTACTAATACGATAGAATTCCAAAATCCCACACCAACTATTCTAGTTAAAATCAATATATTATTTTAAAATAACATTCATCTCTTAAAACATTCACGGATGCCTATTTTTAAGACTATTCAAAAACTCATCTGAAGAAGAGTCAAGAATCTCGGTAGTTTCTCTTGTTATGAGGCAGTGACAAAAACTTGTTTTAAACTATTAAAAACTTTATTTAAAATTACGCTTACAAAACTAGTGTTCAAATAGGAATATGGAATGGAAGTGTCTTTCAAAGGATCGGGGCTTGATACTTAAAGGTTTTGGTCTTGTCGTTTAGGAGTAGGGATACATTAAGTGTAACAACTAATTAATCTTAATTTATCGTAAACAGATGGTTAAAAGGAATTGTAACTTGATACTTAAAAGGTTTGAGTATTGTCGTTTAAAAATAGGGACACATTACATGGAACAACTAATAAATCTTAACTTATCGTTAACAGATGTTTAAAAAGGTTTGGGTTTTGTCTTTTAAGAATAAGGATAAATTACGTCGAACAAACTAATAAATCTTAAATTATATCGTAAACAGATGGTTAAAGAAATAGTAAATAGAAATATTAATAATATAGTGGGGACCACATAACACCTCCCCCCTTAAAATAAAGGTTGCGCCTGTTGGCGTGAACTTTTTGAGGAATTTGGTTGGGTGTTTTCTTCTTCGTCGTTCGAGCTGATAGAAACCGTCGTCGTCGTCGTCGTGTTGAATGCAGATATCGGGATTTCAATTTGTTGCCGTCTTCGGGATTGGTCGAAACAATTATTAAATATTTGAATTCATCCTTGTTTGTGAGAGTTTCTTCTTGAGTAAAACTTGTAAAGAGTATACATAAGAAGGATTGAGCCAAATAATAAACTCGTATATGAAAGTATATGGATGTTCTTGAATTATATATTTATCTTGATTTAGTATTTTAGAGTGATATTTGATCTCGTCTTTAATTGAGAGAGTCTAAAGAAATCGTTGATTTGGATAGGTACGAGTTCTGGATTATATAAATCTGGAGTCCCTTCGATGCAGGTATATTCCACGTCGACAGTAACAATGGGGACTTATGTTCTTCGATTTCGAGTCTTCAGCGATGAGTGTAACCATTGGTGTATAAAATTTGCATGTAGGTTGTAGCGGAATTATTCCGTGTACAAATATTTCGCCATGTGTGGTTTTTCTGTTGCATTCTATAGCATATGTAATTTTCTTCGAAAGTATGAAAATCCATTCAATTAATAAAATGTGTTGAAGTACGCGGAAAATGTGGATACCGCGCAATTTTGAGGTAGGTCTTTAGAATTCATCAACAAGATGGAGACTTCACAGATAGGTCGTGCGTTAGAGTTGTAGACTGTGACCTTACTGCATACATGAAGGCTTGAAGAGTGTTCTTTACACTTGTCCACGGAGTTCCTCGTCAGGTATCGTTGACTGTTTTTGCTCATGGCAAGATACATGTGCTCAGGTAGGATTGTGGAGTAAAAGGACGATGTATTATAGGAATTGAAATTAAAGTGTATAAGGTAAATATGTTATTTATGGCTAAAGGAAAATTTAATATATATAATTTTGTTCATGTAAATGTATGATGTAATTGTAGCAGAGTTTAGAATTTTATTGATGTTTTGAAAAATCACGGTTACTACTAGGTTACCTGATGTTTAGGTGACTTGATGCTAATAATTATTTGTAAAGACTTACTAAAAATAAGACGAAGGATGAACTGCTGAATAAAATGCTTTCAACAATATTATCGATTTGTTTTTCTAGAGACGTGACGATTTCTAAAATTATTGTAGTGTATTAAAACAGTCGAGATCTGTAATAGATACACTAAAATTAAAGAGTAAAGTATTCTTGGAATTAATATAGGAATTAATTTCCATTAATTTTCGTTCATTATATGTTCATCGTATGAAAATTTTTAAAATAGTATTGTTTTAATTTTTAAATATCATTCGTAGAAATTTGTTGCTTTTCTAAGAGAAATACATTCATAATAGTATTCGGCATCTTTTACGTCAGGTAACACCACCTTAAATATGGAAATAACTACTTTGTAAAATCTGATATAGAAAATGAACATAAAAATATTCAAGAATTTGGCTACGACTTCTTTTGAATTAGAATTTAACCTATTTGTAATTATCTATTTATAATTATATAAATTTTGTATAATATAATATATATATATATATATGTCAAATATTTTTTTTATTATAGGACATATTGAATAAATATGTCTATATGTCGTTCGTCTAACAGCTTATCTTGTGAAATATGTACATTTGAAGTGTCGAAACTATTATCTGAAGTTCTCTGAACATCTGTAAAGTGTTGGTAGGTTAATTGT
Source organism: Pieris rapae (assembly GCF_905147795.1). Classification (NCBI taxonomy): domain Eukaryota; kingdom Metazoa; phylum Arthropoda; class Insecta; order Lepidoptera; family Pieridae; genus Pieris; species Pieris rapae. The sequence continues at coordinate 4,140,458 of NC_059511.1, read as the reverse complement.
AAATAGTCGTCGTGAGAATCGATTTCGTTCTTATCAGTACTTTTGTCACAAGTTAAGTCAATAGTATTTGTGTTAAGATCAGGGGGCCTAGAGTTTTGAGTCACAGGTTTATTATTTGTGTGGAATGTAGCATGTAACAGATTTTCAGGAGGTACATTATTTAAAGCGGAAATAGGAAAAGATTGAATATTCTTGTTGTTAGATTTCGACTTACGTTTATTTTTCTTACAATGGTATTTTGAATGCGATTTAGTAGTAGTTTGAGATACAGCGGGCTTATAAGATTCAGAGTTATTTTGAGATACAGTGGGGTTAGAAGATGTGATGAGATGCTTAGATTCAGAGGGTTTTGGAGATACATCGTTCTTATTAGATATAGTAGATTCAGAGGGTTTTGGAGATATATCGTTCTTATTAGATATAGAAGATTCAGTGAGATTCAAAGATACAGTGGGCTTATAAGAAATAGTAGAGTTTGTATTGAGACCTAAGGTTTGGGACTGGCTCCCCTGTTTGTAGGTCTGTATAAAGCTAGCTTCAAAGTCAGTCTGTGTGCAAGCTTCTTTGCATTGCCTCCGATAGGCTGGTTTATTATGCAAGGATGTAGGCACAGTGCTTCGTAACACTCGACTTGAATTTTGAATTTGTGGCGGCATTGAATCGTCTAATAAGCTGGGTTCATTGAGTAAGAGCTGGAAGCGATTTCCAACGAGTCGCTCATTTCGTTGGTCGCTTGTAAGTTTAAATGACGGATTGGTGCAGGGATAGCGCGCTGTTTATTTTTTTCGTTGTATGCCCTCTTGCGACATTCGTTTATTGAGTGCCCGATATTTTTACAATACGCACATGTTATTGGAGAAAATCTAGAGTTAGGAGGCTTAAATGGAATATCTGGGTTTCGAATACCTAGGTAATTACTTTGATATGCCCTACTACTTATTGCTGGCCTAGGGGTTGGAACTGGTCTAAATAAAGATTGCCTAGCTTTATTCATAGCCCTAATTTGGTCTTCCTGCATTGCGAAACGACCGGCTTCTCTCAAAGTATTGAAACCTTTTGTTCTGAGCATTATACCCATGTCTGTAGAGAGACCGTTGAGGAATATGCTTAAGGCGGTTTCCTCGGTAGTCGCTACACGTCCGTCTAATGTCGAATCACTAATTTCTGAATGTAGTTTCTCTAAGATTTTGCAACGACAAAGATCTACTCTATGATAAAATTGCGTTAAGGACTCATCGGGTCTCTGAAAAATTGACTGAAGTTCTAAATTTAAATGTTGAATTGTCTTAGTATTCGCGAATCTTTCAATAAGAAATATCTTTAGTTCATCCCACGTTTCATACGTTTTACACCGAACTTCTGAGGCCGCGACGCCTTTAATATTATTTAGAGCACAAATTAACAAAGTCTCCCTTTCGGACGGAGATGACAATTTAAACACAGTATCACAGGACCGAATGTAACCGTATATTTCGTCCTGATTGTTTGTGTCGAATAAAGGAATTGAATTGATAAGTGTTGAAATATTTACTGGTGATGCCTTCATTGTTTTTTCGGTCTTTAATTTAATGATAATAATTAAAATGTAGAATGCGTGTGTAGTTATTAGTAGATATGAATAGTGTAAAGAAAAAATATAGTAATATAGGATAGGATATATAACACACAAAATATAGAAAAGTAGGAAAAGAATGAGCCACAAGTAAAATGCCACTTACCACAGTAACACGAACCACAAGAGCATAGTATCGGCGAAAACTATTAAAAGCCTAAGGCTACCGTACTAGGCGATGCTTGTCCTTTGTACGTTTTTTTCGTCTTGCTACACAAGTAGATCCTACCGACTGCGCCAAATTTGTTATGAGGCAGTGACAAAAACTTGTTTTAAACTATTAAAAACTTTATTTAAAATTACGCTTACAAAACTAGTGTTCAAATAGGAATATGGAATGGAAGTGTCTTTCAAAGGATCGGGGCTTGATACTTAAAGGTTTTGGTCTTGTCGTTTAGGAGTAGGGATACATTAAGTGTAACAACTAATTAATCTTAATTTATCGTAAACAGATGGTTAAAAGGAATTGTAACTTGATACTTAAAAGGTTTGAGTATTGTCGTTTAAAAATAGGGACACATTACATGGAACAACTAATAAATCTTAACTTATCGTTAACAGATGTTTAAAAAGGTTTGGGTTTTGTCTTTTAAGAATAAGGATAAATTACGTCGAACAAACTAATAAATCTTAAATTATATCGTAAACAGATGGTTAAAGAAATAGTAAATAGAAATATTAATAATATAGTGGGGACCACATAACACTCTTCTTTGGAAATTGACGCAATACAGTAAATAGCAAGGAACTAATTTGATTACGTTTACCCGGTCTCATGATACCGTTGAACAAGTGGTTCCAGTGAGCGAACGCACGGTCCTTACCCCGCAAACCACAATGCTATCTCCCATCAGGCAGCCATTATTTCGCATTCATTAATTATTTCTTCTAATACGAAGTGACGTGGAGATAACACCTAATGCCACTATTGAATTCGATTGTCTTTTCTTAGATTTACATCAAGAATATTTATGATCTTTACCAACTACGGCACGGACTAAAAACAGTCCAGACTTTACATAATTGAAAATAGTTTTATTGTGTTTGAATTCCAGAAACGATGATTTCAAGCCCTCACAGGAAATGCGTTGTTATATTTCGTACGTTCCCTTATTGATCAAACTAAGCTTGTAACAGCCAATTCCTGACACCTTTGTGTGTTTCTATTAAATAAAACTATATAATTGGCATTGGTCCATAAAATTAGGTACTACAATTAGGACAATCGAAACTTAAAGTTAGAGCTTGTCTCGACAGCTTTCAATTCACGCTTCTTACATCACTTGATGCTATCTTAGCCTAATTCTATTGTGCAAGTTCTTTTATATCGCCTCGTCGACGAATCCTTCTACAACCTGACGTCATCACAATCACTCAATCAGATTTGTGCAAATCTTATCTTATCGTTATCAGCAGATTTCAAATGTACTTACAGCGTTTATTGAAACGATAAAATGTTCTTAATGGAAATGCGAACACTTCATTAATTTTTAATTTGCATAATATCTACTGCGCAGCTCAAAACAGTTTGTCTTTTTGTATAAAATTCAAGTTATCGGAATAAATTGCTAATGTGTTTTGAAAGTTAGGCATCGTTAATGCTGAAATAAGCTCAGACGGTTGCACTGCCAGGTAACAGTCGAGATCGAGGGGAGCATATGATATAATATAACTGGGCTGGCTGCTATAATGTCAATTGATACTTCCTTATATATAGTAGTACACTTTGGACTCACCTGGTGGGTTTCTGTCAGAGTCGGGAGCAGGTAAGGGGGCGCGCATTCATACTCGCGCGGTCGATGACCCGGGGATGCGCTGGCGCAGACGGTTAACTGTTCAGCGAGCGAGCAGGCAAGCAGACCAGACACATACAAACACTGACACACTGCGACAAACGCAACCACTTCGCACGAAGGCACTCGGCTAACTGGCGAGTGGCGTTTGAAAGCAGAGTTGCCAACTCGAATTCTGAAAAAGACATAACTATTGAATTACAACAAAAAAATATATACACAATATAAGAAATACAAGATATAAGATACAGACACAATATAAGATATAAAAAACGCGGCTATTATTGGATTTTAAGGTTTATAGAGATTCTAAATGGTGGAAGAATTTGTAGTAAAGCATTAAAGATATGATGATTATGATGATCTAATAAAACAGATTATAAACTGCACTTATAATTCATCTCTAATAGGTTGCCTAGAGTCATTAGATCCGCAGAAGTTATTTTAGGTTTTACCCCTCATTTACTGTATTATTCCCCCATCACACAAAATTAGATCAAATTACATGCCGAGAACTCACATTTTTTTTATCACACGGTATTTGTATAAGTTAATCCAGAGAAAAATATTTAAAAATGATAAGTATTATATGTTTTACACAATACCAACGTATAGGGAGTGCATGCTACTGCACGACACTGAACTACAGTGCTTTCAAGCTCAAAGCTCAAAGCACTTATAAATATGGAAAAATGCCTAAAGATGGCAACACAGCTAGGAAGACTAGTCACCGGTGCCGCCTGCGCTGTCAGTGCGGCCTTGACCGCTTCCCGCACCCTCCTCCGTCTCAACACGCGATTATCGACGCCGGCGCATCCTTAAAGCCCTCAGAACCCTTCCAGGAACTGAGTTGCACAGGTATCTACTATCCTGTGTTACCGCTTCTTATCGATATCATGACTTTTTTCCTACATCGATGACTACAATACGGGATGATATTATGTTTAACTTATTCCCTGATTAATCAAATATTATTGTACATGTAATAAAATTCAAATATTATTGTTATGGCTTTCAAAATGTCATAAATGATTTTAGCTTTACGAGTGAAAACAATTATAATAATGATTTTACACTAGATATATAATAAGTCAGCGATTGAAAATAATACAATACATATTCGAAGGGGAAAGTGAGGTATTGTTATAATTTGCGTTATGATCTTTATCCGACAAATGACAATCGACACTCATTGTTTCACTGTTGCCAAGCAAAAGTGTACGGTACCCCGAGAATCGATTCCAAGGAGAACTAAATCACAACTCACGACAAATACTGTTACATGGCTGCTGTGGAGTTTTTGACATTAAAATTAAAACTAATAAATAATATATAATATAATTCAACAAATCCCAAGTTTTAGTGTCTTGCTCGTATATCGAGTAAACCTGTTAAAATCATAGGTTAATCCTTCGTGTTTCAAAATGTGTGAGCCGAGCTTTAGATAGGAAACGATCATGTTCTTGCGAAGTAATAATTTTAATTATAATATTCAACATAACAATTACCTTTAGGAGTAAAAAAAATCTAGAAAAACGACAGATCTTGGCAAGGTCGTCGCATCACGATTATAACCAAGGCAACAAAAACTAAGAAAATTACCGGAAAATGGATAGACTGAGCTCGGTTTGTAATAAAAAACTAGCTTAAGGTATTTAACGTACCGTATCTGGGTACTTAATAATTAAGTGATAAGTTACTCGTTAAGTAGGTACTGTTTAAAATTAATTAAAGGAATAACGATTAAACTAAAGATCCTTTAAACTCGGGCGAGTCTCCTATTTGGCGTGGGGTAAGTAAGCCAATTTTTTAAATTTTGATTGAAGCCAATTAATATTGATTTCAGGAAAGCAGGCGAACCTACTTATTACTTCTAGCCTCTAGGCCTTTCAACCGTAAACAATTATAGTTTATGTTTTAAATCAAATTGTACGGACTGTCTTTTACAGAATGAATTATAGAAGCAGTTAATATAACAATATAGTCATACTTTAAGGACTGTAAAACCTTCTTCTCTCGGTTTTTATATATAAATTCTAGTTGTGATTGTTATATATGTAGCACATTTTTACTATTCAGTAGGTACATTATTTAAATAAAACTTCACGACTGATATTACGAAATCAAATAACATACCATTATTGTCAAGAACATTATTAATACTAAGTTCCGTTTTCCTTTTAACGGAGCATTTAGATTTAAATTTGTTTGTTATTTTAAACATGACATTCACTAATATAAATTCACTATATTATTTATTTATTTACAAGTTACGTTACGTCAATAATAGCGTAAGAAAGACAATAACAATTTAGTCGTTGGTATCTATATATATATATCTTAAACTAAATCTAAAGTAGTTAACTCAATAGAATCATATCAACCAGTAGGAAAGTCGTACTTACAATAATTTATTATATTATTTAGAATACAATTAAAAATCATAACATGTATGTTTTGGTGTTGTATTGATTATGATATTGCTTGATAATGAGGCCGTCAGATGTCTCATGGACCATCGTGAGACCGGAACTGTAAAACCGTTAGGTCTAGCTGAGAGACAACCAACAAACTAGCACAACAGCTGTTTCTCACAATTCACCAAATAGTCAACATATAGTAACATACCTAAGTCAATTAAGGCCCATCTGACTAAGACTGTTAAAAAGATAAGACAAAAAACATGTTTCTTGGATCACTTCAAAAGCTTTGGTTATATATCTAAAATAAAAAAAATTGGTAATCTCCTGTGGAAGGCAGGATTTTAGTTTGGTCAGTTTACCTCCAATACTCAGTACTGGACAAGGGAACTTTCTATGTAACGGGTTGACTAAGCCATCCTGCCTTTACATATGTATTTATTTAATTCACTTTATTGGTTTCAACTATTGGAAGAGATACTAAATTGTTGCCTGTGCTTTACCATTTTGCAAAACTGTTTTAGTTTAGTTTGATATAACGCCCTCTGACTACTGCGTACTAATATTATCCACGTGAAAGTAAGTGTTTGGTAATCGATTATGCAAATATTACGCTTAGTACCTACTATTTTGTTACCCGAAATTCAATTATTTTCTTTCAATTCTATTAAAATAAATAACTAGCTAGGTAAATTTATAACACAATGTGTGAAAAATCATCTGTATTATCATGGCAGACTCAAAGACAAACTCAAATTTTATACAAACCCAAATTTTGATACAAAGTAGTTGGCATCGGTAAATATGTAAAAAAAATATTTTGAGAACGACTTTGTACAAATTACAATAATACGACAATTTAAATATACTATACAAACTCGATACTTGAACTGGTAATTTAATTATTTCTCAAAATAGCATAAGCTTTTGTGTACTAAAAAATATGAGTTCAATTTAATAAATAAATTATTTTCTAAAGAATATAAAGAAGCAGGAAGTTTCAAGATTTTGTTTATAAACGTACTTCTTTCTACGAGTGTGCCCTTTTCAAAACCTTACATGCAAATATAGCTCATATTTCAAGCGACAAGATGTTATATTAGCGTGATAGTATTATAGCGAAGTAGAAAGCCTGTACGGTGAACAAAAACTGGTTATACGAGGCCGTAGGGCGTTTCTAAGTAAATCCTTTATTTAATTAAAGTATTGTACAATAAAGATTTCATCAAAGAGAAGACGGTTCATTGATTGTGATTGTTACGCCCTGACAATAGCGACATGTAATCAAAAGACATCAATCATAATCGAGCCTTAATTATAATTTACTCAATATATGTAGTATGTATAATACATCATTTTGTAATATACTGTAAGTACATGAGCTTATGGGTCGTATCTTTCGGGTGATCATGAAATTAAAAAAATATACTAACTGAAAACTATTTATATGTCTCCTACGGGTGTTTAAAATAAACCATGGTTTGTAAATATGATTTTGTATATTGTTTAATTTGTGTGATATAAGATTAAGAAAAACAATAAGAAAACAATTTTTCGCTTTGTTTCCATTGTAAAAATGTGTAAAATTAGCACAGCCTCACATGGAGTTCTGTTCTGATCTGGTCGGGAGCTACTCAATCCTCTAGAGCTCTTTCTATTTGACTGACTGACTGGATTCCATCCATCACATTTATTTACGTAATTTAAGAGTGATCATAATTCTATTTGTACATATCTATTTATCTAGGTATGTGATTGGAACATGAGAAGACGCGAGTTAATGCTAAGTGCATACCGGAAACAACTTGTACTAACCACTAAGAGTCAGGGTTGCACATTCTACATATTTTTAATACTTTTGATATATATTACATAATACTAGACATGACCAAGCGGCCGATTTTGATTATTTACCAGTAATTACTGGTTCTAATTCGCGTTTTTGTTTAAGCGTTACATTAACTATGCATGAACTTTGCGAATACCTTAACATACTAAAGATTAAAAGAAAAAAATATATATTTACAACAGATCTGTATTATCATGACAAACTCAAAGTCAAACACAAATTTTATACAAATCCATATTTTTATAAAAATAGTCGACTTCGATAAATGTGTAAAAAAATATTTTGAGAACAATTATGTGGCAAGTCAAATAATAGGACAATTTAAAACTAAAAAAAATTGAGCAGTGTTAGCAATTGCAACGTGAAATTCTCATGAGCACTTGATGAAATCGTAGGTTCGATCCCCGGTTGTGCACAGAAGTCAGTTCTATCAGTTCATTTAATCATCACTCGTATGGTAAAGTAAAACAGGAAAACAAACAAGTCGATGGCGTATGTCAGGTACAGAAGGCTCATTACCTACTTGACTAAAGTAGAAAAATATCATGAAACAGATACAGAAATCTGAGGCCCAGAACTAAAGGGTGGTAATGCTATTGGTATAAGTATAAGGAACAACGTTGTTAAATACGTTTCAGCAACCCGAACAGTTATACAAACACATGTTTGCGTCAATTTTGCTAAACGAGTTGCTATGGATAAGTTTTCGTACGAAAATTTTGGGCAAGGACTAACCCTAGTTGTGACCGCGAAAGTTCAGTTAGCACTTAGAATAAATCTGTTGGTCGCAAATAGAATTATTATGTCGGGGCTCGGTCAACAACCGACGGTGAACCATTTCTATACACGCTTCTCGCTACGCTCATTGAAGCGACAGGTTATTAATAAAACCATAATAAGAATCACTCCAAGATTTACCCCTATTGTTGCCATGTTGCAGTGTATTCACACGCATAAATTTAGATGTAAGTTTATTTTTATTTTTAAGCTTTTAATTTTTATTATTTAAGCTTCTCTGGTAAATTAAAATAGGCTATTTATATATTTATTAACACTTCGTTGCACTTACAGAGAAATACAGTAAAATTTAAATAGACAGCCTTATCGCTTTTATCTTAAATTCAAATTCAAAATCATTTCATATAAGTAACACAATATACATTTATGAACGTCATAAACATAAATATATATTAAACACTTCTAATTTTACATTAACTGCCAGTTCTTAAGGGCTGAGAACGGAAGAGAAGAACTGGCTGGCTTGTTTTACACAACGTTTGTAAGATGCTGCAACCATTACACCATGTTTCACATGATATCTAAAGTAATTAATAATCATAAAATAAATTAAAATGAAAGATTTGTGGTCTATCAGCTGCAGCAGCAGGCAACCGCTGTAAATAGAAATTGATACGTCCTCATCCTCAAGAAGAATTAAAGTCCTTAAACAGAACTAATGGGACAAAGTAAATCAAATAAAATATATGTAAACAGTGAAAGGGACAATAATAAAAAAAGAAACACGAAAAAGAAAAAAAGGAACAGAATTAAGATAATGTCATATCAGTAACTACGTACTTAGTATTAAATTAAACGCGTTTTATTTTTTTTTTGAGATTTTAGGTTATTAATTCACTTCGTTTTAAATTATAATGTTTCTAATGAAGTTCGAAATTTTCATTTAACCTGAAGATTCATTTTAGACAGCTATGTCCTATTATTATCAGTAATCGAATATACGTAATATTTCTGTAAAGTGTAACCACTGGTCTGTGATAAAATTGTTTTAAGAACTTAATAATATTGAGTTTATTGTATCATCAAAGACCGTATCATATTGCATGAAGCAGGGCGAAACGGACACGCTTCAATAGACGCATCCAGCTGGACATTATGGTCATGGAGCACTTATTGGGCGCGTTCTATTAGAGGGTTATTCACTTCCGAAATATTACGAAAGATGTGATGTACTTCAATAGAACGTGTGGAACTTCTAAAAAAAATCTAACGTGAGACGTCTTCAGAATTCAGAATATGAAGAAAAGAAAAAGCTCAACGTTAAATGCATCTATGATTTATAGTAAACTCTTACAAATCGACTTATCAAATCAAAATGTCTTTGTTCATATCGGTAAACATGTACACTTATGAGCGTCAAGAAAAACAAATTAAATTAATTGTAAATTTACATTTACAACCAGTTCACAAGTCAAGGGCGTAGAGCGGGTAAGATTATTAACACATACTCCAAAAACAATCATAATTATAACTAAACATATGAAATTTTTCATCACGCAGGCACCTTGCAATGGCAGTGTACCTTTTACTCGGGCAGCAATTCCTCACTGTATTGCGGTACTTATTCGTTGAGCGTGGAAAGTACCAGCTAGAGTCACTGGTACTATGAACACCACGGCCCAAGAATCTCTACTCCAAAGAGAACAAACTCAAAGTTTTAGGAATTACTGTTAGTGTAACTTATTTTATTGTCTTTGATACCTCAACATATAAAACTCGCACACTTATATGTACAGTATGGTCAAAATATTATATACTTATTTGATGCTTTGGTTCTGGTGCTAAAATCCCGCACATCTGTAGTAAATATTATTTAACGTTCAATAATATAAAAGGAAGATAATTATTGCCCTGAACGCAATGCTACGAAACCCGGCAGAGTTTCTGCACTTGTCTTTTTCAGGCCAATGACGATCAGGTCATAATTCGTGATTTTTTTATCTATCTTACAACACTTTCTATTTTTGAAAACTAAATCGCGTTTTATGACATTTATTTTATTAACAGTTAATAATATTTGTCAGCACCCCATTACGCGCGAAGATTTCTGCGTGAAAAGCTTGATTTCACATCTGCGGTGTCACTCATTCTGAATGTAATGGTAATGTTATGTAAAATTATAAGTTTAAGAAACAACTTAATGTGTGCGGAAAGTCAACCTCTCTCCAGGTTATATGATTGCTTGGCTCCATATACATACACTCTAACCGACTGCGCTGCCGTAGCTTTTAAATATTATTATTTCTTATGGATTTAACGTTATGAGCAGTCTTTACTATTTATTTGCTAATCGCTTATAACATTGAAACATTTAAAAGTCTAATATTTGTATACCCAATATACTTTAGCAATGACGAATATCCATTCATTAACTCCACAATTTGTTTAAAAACAATTTATAAATAGCCACCGCGTCACAGTGCCGGCGCTACATTAATAGACTTTTTTATCGATTTATTTTTCGGTCGTGATAACAAAATAAAAAAAACAAGGCTTGTATTTTAAAACGTCAGGTCAATCTTTTGTGATGTGTCATTTATAACAATGTTCTAGAGACAACTTCAAAATTATGACTTGGTATGATAACTTTAACTGTACTATACAGAAATGTTTAACTAGATAAAGATAGATGTGCTAAAGAATATATCTCGAAAAATTCCATCCAACAAAGAAATGATTTTAAATTGAACCAGTACATAGATTAGCTCGTTTAACCTACTATTCAACGTTATAATATTCGTATAAACACACAAGCAGATGACTCGTGTCTCGGCCTAAAGACAGAAGATTCCACTTTAAATACATAGCACTTGAAAGTGGCAATATGTATGGAGCATTCACACGTCCAGTCACATGCAAATATTTGGTATACTATATGCCGGACCGCGACAAACCACTTCCGGTGTCGGTCACGGCGAAGTCATAAATCTTACAATTAGTGCTAATAAATAAATTGTTATTATTTCAGGTCATGCGCATAACAACGTGTGATAGTCAAATTCTATTTTATAGGCCTACGGAGACAACGCTCAAAAGCAAATTATGTGACTTAAATAATGTAACTGAAAATAAATTACAATTATTTATTACACGAAAGATGTTACTGTCGGGGTCAATCAACTTTATTACGTTGAGTTTGATTTTAAAATTGGAAGCATACCAGGTTTATGTCCCCGTGACCCACCGTAGCTTTAAATAATTTTTCATAATAGAAGGTCATCGAACTTCTGTGCCTTGTGAGCCGAAACAATTACTGTTTCGCGGGAAATCGCATTATGCGTTACAAATTTAGCCACTGAGGGTCAAGGTACACGAGGAAAAGGCATTGCTTTATGCGATTTGACGGAACTGCTTAGGTTAGAGTAGCTTTTAATTTCTTGGTTCGGCAGTGCTATTGAACGAACACGCTCATATACATTAAGGAGTTGGCTCTGTTGAATATGATAAATAAATGTTATATGATATTTCGATTATGTGTCCCTCACCTGTGTATTACATACTAAGTTATGAATTTATATTGCTAAAACAAAACTAAATAACTAAACAAATTTAAATTTCGTTCTAAAGCTTTTGAATTATGGGCTTTTATTTTATTATTAATTTTGAAACTGTATAAGTCATAAATTTGTTTTATTTGTATGTATTTGTTCCAAACATTTAATGCAACAAAGTGTTTATGAATAAACCAAAACTTAATTTTAATTCAACCATCAATTTGGTCGCACTTGCAACGTAATAGCTGCAAATAACCTACAAAAACTTAAATCGGTAATTACTATTGAGGTATAAAGTGTAACTAATAAACGGTATTTAAATAACAGTGAGCAAGGTTAAACGAAAAATTATTTCTAAATAGGTGAAGACCAACCAGTTCACTCTGATCAACGTTATCATTACTTCTTATACGTAATTTAATATTACCTTTATTTTACTACACTGCCTCCATCTTATATCCACATAGCGTGTAGTCTAGTGTTCCTACTGGGTTTGATCTCGGCGAAACGTCGGCTACTCGAGCTTACAATGGAGTTGAACAAGTTATACAAAGATAGAAATTAACGTAATAAGAAACTGAATATTTGCGTGTGTTTCCTCGAGAATGTAAGTGGGTGGTCCTATTTCACCATGTCTACTGCTGATAGAGGAAATCTTGTTTTTTTTTATATTATAAATTAACTATTAAGAGTGGCGGAGAGTTTATTGCCAGTTCTTCTTGTTCTACGCCCTTGATTAGAGAACTGGCAATAAATGTAAACTTATAAGCATTTAATATGTTATTTTTATTGACTATCATAAGTGTACATTGTCGACATTTCTTAGACTTAATCGAAAGCGTCGAAGGTGTGTGTCAGGCACAGAAGGGATCATTTCTCGCTTATCAGATAAATACAAATGATCACTAAACAGACACAGAAATCTGACGCCCTAGACCAGTTAGGTCCACTGATTTTTAATTCTAGGATTAGACAGTGCAGTTACATAGAAAATCATTGCAGTAGAATTAGATATGTGTAGGCTGATCTGAGCATTTATTTCTGCGTCTTGATAAAAGCTTTAGGTTATCAATACGACGTGTAATTAATTAATAATTTCTTTGACACAGGTAGATTAAGCTTTTCTGCTGCATCTAAAACATTTTTTGTGAAAATCTATAACCTTCATTGTACATACTAATAATTAAAATTATTTAATAAAAACTGGCGCCATCGAGCGATCACTTCTTCTCTTTCAGTAGCATATATAGGCCGGTTCGGGAACACTATGAAACCGGTGTAATGAGAGCTCTGCGTGGTAGGTGTTAGTGGGTGTTTGAGGGTTCATGTAATGTTGTGTTCTAAGTAAATTATGCGTTAGAGCTGTGTTTGGGTAGTGCGATGTATGTGGCGGTGGGTCTTGGGGCTCTGGTTTCTGGTCGGCTACATTATGAAGGGGTCTCGGAGCTCTGGATTCTGGTTGTTGTGAACATTGTATGGTTACCTATCATCTGCTATGATTATTACAGATATTCCACCTAACTTTGGGCAGTGTTTGAAAGTTGACTAGTTGTAAGTACATTATATTTTTTACCTATTGCTGGTAAAAATCAACGCTATTAATGTTGCGTGATTTTACCAGTCGTCTGACAGGATGCGATATTAAAAAATCAACGCTATTAATGTTGCGTTATTTTACTAGTCGTTTGACAGGATGCGATAGTAACATTGTATTTATTCATAAAAATTCAACGCAATTGAAATGTTTGAAATTGATTGAATTGAATGAAACAAAGGATTTATAGGAAATGAGTAACTGATAGATGAGTATCAGCCAGTATAAATAGAAGATTCCATGCCATACTGTTTGTCAATCATGCATTGCACAGTGCTGATGTGCAATGCATGCAAGTGATACCATTATGATCTTATGTTCCAAATAAACGATGCACAAGTAGAAAAATGTTATATACAAGTCATTTACCGTGGGTGATTGTGGTCTCAATTCAACAAGATGAGGATGGAGTATACTCAACTTTTGAGAAGAGCATTTCACAATCTATAGATGTTGATTTATGTGTAACAACTTAAGTTTGAAGAAAGTTAAGTTACTAAATCTTAATGGAGATCATTTTGTGAAAAATTGGTTGAAATAACCTAATGAAATCCTAAATCTGAAAGACATTAAACGTACGTAATTCGCTGTTTTGCTGATGATTTTTCTTTTTCTCTATTTTAAGTACCAACATTCTTTGTAATTTTATTTTATTTTATTGTGTAATTATCTTATCTTGTTTATGTTTTTAATTGTATTTTTTTTAATTTTTAGTTTCTAGTTTTAGCACAACTTATGTTTACATATATTGTCGTACATATTAGATATAAGATTTTATAAAATTATCAGTAGATTTCGTAATATGTATGATGTTGTAGACTTAATAAATAAATAAATAAAACATTAAATGCGATTTGCAAGCGAGATTCGACACCTCTGATTTTTCAAAGGATACTATCTTCCTTTAGTGGTTGGTGGTGGTTGGTTTAATGAAAGATGAAAGTAATGGTCGCATTATCAGAGAGTTTATAGGTCTACGATCAAAAATGTACAGTTACATTATACAAGATGATGATGATGATAGTCACTTGACTATTAAAAAAAGAAATAAAGGCACATCTACTGCAACCCTTAGAAAATTAAACTTTGAAAATTATAGGAATGCCTTTGATTTCGATTTTAAACTCTATGATAACATGCATAGGTACGTTTGTTAGTAATAAGCATGATGTTTATACAAAAATTTTTAGAAAAAAAGTCCTGTGGTAATGATGATAAAAGATACATTTGTCCTGAAGGTTGTATAACCACTTTAGCTTGGGGGCATTATAAAATTAAATAAAACACAGTTTTTTTAAGAATTTTTTTTTTATTTCTTCTTTCCTTTTCTAACCATTTGAGATGCTCAAACCAAGGATCGTCTTCCGCTTCCCAATCCATCAGACCGCCACCACAAAAAACACACAGTTTTATCTTCACAACCAATGAAAAAAAAATCCAGCATCCGCCAGTTCCTCCGGCGATTGGTGATTGCTTAAAGGCCAATCAGGAAAACTCTTAATTCGCCCTTCTTTTGAGGCTTAGTATGGATATTCGGGGCCCACCATTGCATGTGCGCGATACGACTGCTCGCTCTATCAAAAACAAAATTGAGACTATAAACTGTTACCTACTAGATAACACCAAATATACACAATTAATGTAATACTAGTTATCACTAAGGGCACATGAATCACGGTAATTTTATATCAATAAGTATAAGGTGTGTGCCAGATAGAGGTTATTATTATTGACCACTAAGCTTCAGGATTAATAAACCATATCCGAAGCCATACTATCTCTTGGTAAGACCACATCACAGTAATCCATCGGGATTAGCGAAGCCTTCGCATTAGCGCATTGACGATAATCCGCTTATAATGAGGGAATACTTATTTAGTAGAAATATATTATGAAGATATTCGTAGTATAAAATTTGAATATTGAGTTCTTTTTCGAGTTTTCAAAACTATTGTGGAATCAAAATGTGTATTCACGGGCGCCTCTCCCTCTGTTAATTAACATCAGACAAACTTTCTGCCCGCATGCCTATGTTCGTCAAAATTAAATAACACTTTCATTTTAACTATGTTATATATAAAAACAAATTAGTCTAATATCAGGTAAAACAGAAATACTTAACTCTCTTTTGTTGCATGACGTTATATTCAAAAAGTTTTTACGCCATGGCTAAGTATTTATTGGTTATAGACCACTACCGTGTAATGCTTTCAAGGAGAAGTTGATTCAATATTACAGGCAATGTGCCTGCGTACACCATTTTGACAAACATTATAATTAACTGTTCTTATTATTAAGACATCATGTTAATTAATATGACATTTACATGCCTGTTTTTATATAGCTGATTGTGCAGTGTTTTAAAATAAATGATTATTATTATTATTATAGTTTTTTATGAATAAATGTAAAATTGAAATCAAATATTTTAATTCCGTACAATTAGTGGTTACGCGTGTGATATGCAACACTTAAAACCCGGCTGGCCACATGTACGGTGGAGGAAACTATTGAAACGGTCTTAAAACGACAATTAGGCATATTAAATATAACTTTTAAGTATACTCGCTATATGAAATATGAACAATAAACATAGAAAAAATACTAATCGTAATTAATCCTGAATAGTAGAGAGCTATCCGGTTGAAAATGGATCAATGTTTTATTTTTAGGACACTAAAAAAGTAGTCTTTAATAATATTGTCGAGATTATATTTTTGGAAGTAGGTCGCTTCAGTTTACCATACGCCATGATCTACTTTGGAATAGCCGGAAGCAAAGATGCTATCTAATGGGTTTCGTTTTAGACTTCTTAAATGTTCCAGCTATTGCTATAAAGGAAGAAAGTAAACCTTTCAGTTTGTCCATTTATTTGTATCTTAAAGATAGATTAATAAAAAGCGGTGCAATAATACGGCCGATTGATTAAGTTCTAAGCAAGTGTTGAATACTGTTAAAAAGTGCTAGCTACCAATAAGATCAGGATTCCGAATCTCGACGAGATTAAAAGGGAATCTGGTAGAAAGGATGAAGGCAAAAAATAGGATGGAAAAAATTCTTCTGGACAGGAACTGCGTTTTAGAGTAATAAAATTGTAAATATGTATCTTTCTTTTTATATAAAGTACGTAAATAATATGTGGATAATAAAGGCTAATTATTATTATTCCGAATCCTACCGCTATCAAATAACTTTAAGTACCGTGTTTTCCATATTAATACTGCGGATATGAATGTAATAAATCACTTTTATGAAACAATTTTGTTTGGCCTGCGCTGTGGTGTTGGGTGTCGGGTGTCGTACATGCGCCTGCGTTCCTAGAATGACATCATTAACTCCACATGTGCAGTATGAGTGCAGAACGCACATATCTGTTTTAAAATAAATGAAAAATAATAAACTTACCCGTGTTGATTACTAATGAGTAACGTCTAATATTGAATTTCGCTTTATTAGTGAATCTATTTTTTTAATGACTGACAATGGGACTTTTTATTTATTTATTAAGTCTAAAGCATCATACATATTACGAAATCTACTGATAATTTTTTAAATCTAATATGTACAACAATATATGCAAACATTAGTTTTGCAAAAAATAGGAATAGAAAAAATACAATTAAAAACATATACAAGATAAGACAAAACACACAATAAAATAAAATAACCAAGATTTTTTGGTACATTAAGCAGAAAAAAGAATCATCGGCAAAACAGCGAATTGGGTTCGAGAAAGACACCCAACAATGCTTTCTCTAAAACCCATTACTAAATATATCCAGAAACTGTGTTCAATCCGTTAAAGTCGCGAAGGGATTGGTGGGACCGCTAAAAAGTTCTTGCAGCCTATGGACATCTGCAACACCAGATACTCACTAAACTAAATACACTTAAGGGTTTTTTCTTTTGCTTAAACCTAATGCCTTTTCTTAACCATCGGTAACCGATTGGTGACCTCTCATTGCTGACATCATCGTAACCTCGGCGTTTTTTAATTGATTGAACATTTTATCACGCACTTTTAGCTGCACGACGTAATTATCTGATGAGTCAATGGTTTTTTTATGTAAAATAAACCTCTGTTTTAAAAACACGATTCATAGAGCTAATGATGTAAGTGCTGGTGTATATGCATACATATTATATTGCAGAGCCTAACTACCGGGAAAGGATATGTTCGCTTGCAATTTACATCTGGTCTTCTGCGTTCGAACTCTATGAATATTTAGCAATCTAAAAATGGACAATGGTCAATGGTGTACTATATTAACCACTGATACTGTGTTCTTGTGTACTATTGTTTAAAATTGAAATTAATACGATAAATTTACTTAGTAAGCCAGGAGTTTGTTTATTCTATACGATAAAGGAACCTTTATCACAAACAAAAATATGCTAATAGAAAGCACACACTGCTCATGTGATAATTTTTAATACATTACAGACATCATTCAGTAAAAAAATATTTTTCTTACATATAACTAACGATCAGAGAGACATACATGCTTACATCAGCGATTCGAAAAACGTAGAACGCTGACTGCCACATTTGATTAGTGCAAAGTAGCTAAATATACGCAATGACACTCAAAAACAATAGATTTACACGAATACACTATAATTAACAACTTGATATTTCTTAAAGATCAATAGCGTCAAGGACTTCAAGTACATTTTAAGTTTATAAAATTATGTTATTATTTGCATGAGTGAACAATATGTGGGAATGATCGGTTTTTTCAGGCAGAATGGCAGATTGATGTTCAATACTTGTTGAAATACTTTGAAATACGCTAACGAAGTTATTTTAGCCGCTAGAATACAACTTCTCGACCTAAGCCACTACTTAGTCATTCGCACTCCTTAATACCAAATAAGATTAAATGTAGATGCAAATCTGCGCCTAAAATGTGTAGGTATGTACTGTAAAAGAGAATTATATAATCCAACATCATTTTAAAACTGTGTCTTTCATTATAATATTATTCCTAAATATTCATAAAAATATAAACATAATAATTGAACTAGTTAGGTTTGTTTATATAAATGAGTGTAAATTTAATTGACAATACTGAGTTCTAAAAGTAATTTAGTTTTTCAAATAAATATCTATGCTTTAGGATTGGCCTTACGTGTCTGTTGAACACGAAAACATAGATTATAATTTTAAGGTTTTGGGTTAGAAAATACAAGAAAAATAAGATTGAATACTCAATACAATTAGGCAAACATGTATGTTGATTATTTTTTATTATGAAACTACAGTAAACGTGAATACTTTCCCCAAATCGCACTAGATAACTGAATAAATTCACGGGAGGAATACATTCTTAAAGAGAAATTATCTAATTAGTTTAATCAGTTTAATGAGCATTACCCATAACATAACAATGTATAAGCATTTTTTACCTCAAGAAACTAGTTCCCGTATCGCGGTCAACAACGATTATCAATCAAGACTATCAGCAGTTTTTGTCAAACATGTCGGATGTAGGTTACATTAGTGTAACAGTATATTGTCCTCTGGCTGTGAGCCATCTGCTAACTGATAATGGAGAACTGATTTCGACAAGGACATACTGTATTTGGTAACATTGTAAGTAAATTCAACATTTTGTTAACCATCCCAACACGTCTGCACATATACAAATGAAAAGATTTTGTGGTATGTAAAAGCCAAAAGTCATCTCCAACCGCCAATTGCTTAAAATCAATGAAGTCAGGGAAATATTAACAAGCTTAGTTTTTTCAGTTACTGATTAATTGCCGCTATAAAATTATTGAGCTAATTAATTATTATCAATAACTATATATAGACGCGTGATATTTAGAGATATTTTTTGTTACGGTATTTAAAAGAGAGAGGAGATAATAGGTCACTCTCTTATCTTCCTCTATCATGCGTCACACTGATATTATCTTTAGAAGTCGATGGTAAGGGACGTACATACCTCATGCGGATCATCATTGAGATTGCTTCTGGCACGAAATACCACTTCATTAAGAAATGCTAATCGCAGCCTATCATAGCTTTGTTTTTAAGTAAGCCCACAACGAAAGTCATAATAAATCATTAACCGAAAATATTCTCGTGTAAAGAGTTTTATATTTGCCACCAATTCACAAGAACAAATGACAATTGAATGCAATATAAGTACTACATCAGGTTACCAAAGAGTTCTAAAATTGAAATTCAAAAAAGTTTCTAACTGGCCAGTTCTAAACATTTTCAGTGCATGTAACATGTACCTAGGCCAGAACGCTGATTCAATAATTCATTCAGTACAGATTGCATTCGTATATTGTTTATCATATTTCTTTCATATAATATAGGACAAGTAGGCGATCAGTCTTTTGTTTCAAAGACGCCTGACGACCTTTTTTTCAACGTAGTCAATCCATGGGTGCGTTGAAGCCTCTCGACCAACACATTTTTTAACATACCTATCTCTAATATGATAAATATTAGTACATATACTTTACTCCAAAGTCGTTGTTAATATAATATATATTTAATTATAAGACTAGGATTATGACAACCTTCGTATATTGACTATCAAAAGTTATGGATAAATCAACAAAGTCTTTCAAAAGCTCTATTATTTATACAATCTATTCACTACTTTAAATTTTAATGTGCACATCGTAATAATTCGTATACAATTTCTATTCAGAGAGACTGTGTGGCATTCAATGATGATGCAACCATAAAATGCTTAAATACCATTTCGATCATTAAATCGTCTATCGCTTTCTTTATTCTAAACTATGTAGTCTATGAATTTATTCATATGGCAACTGCTATAAGTCAGCACAATGATTTTAGTGACAACCTTGGTGAAACTTTGGTTACTCCCAACGGAGAGATTTCGAACGATTTAATCAATAATTATAAGTCAACAGCATCTCGGGGAATCACAGGAAATAGACATAATCCGTCTTACAATGTTTTAATAAGTATAATTATTGAGTATAGTAATACTGTTTACTTGATTGTAGTCAATAAAAGTGTTAGGGTATGTTTCACAATGTCCGGATAAGTTCCAAATAAGCTATTTATTACTTATTGGTAGGATAAACACTATTGTTGCGTTTAACGACTGTCAAATAGCGCTATTCGTCATGAAACGCGAAGTATCTTATTAGGAACTTTTATCTTTCGAATAATTTATGTATTGCATAGCTATTTGGTACTTTATCCATACATTGTCCGAGTTTTTAATTTTCAGTTTAATCTATATTACTCACAAATAACGTGGCATTCTATTAATAACAGAATTTTCCTCACTAACTTTAGCTCTTTATAATATCAGGTTTTGTGTTGTGGATTAGCCCGCAATTGAAATAATGTTATTCGAAAGGCATCTTAGTTTAATTTCAAATTCTTTCATTTGTTTTTAGATTGATTTGAGGTTTTGTACGATCGTGGTATTACAAAGTAGATATGTGATGACTGAAAATTTTGGAATATAAGTGGCACGTGGAAATAATCTAACACTACACACACAGGCTAGCAAACGTCTACAATAGACGCAAAATAAATAATTTGGGCCAGTACTTTGATTAGTTGAAAAAAATGTTTCATAGTAATCTCCTTTTCATAGGTAAATGTACCTTATATTCTTATAGATTAGTATATGTAAAGTATTAGTGATAGACTTTTATTCGCATACAAACGGATTTGAGGCGTTACTTGGTCTTTACCTAACTGCTTTTTATTCAAGTCATGATGCGTGTAAACTCTTTGTCTCAAACGTTTCTGTAACATTGTAAAGATTTTGTAAATATTGCTCGATTGCAGAATTTCGCAAAATTTTAATAGGCATGTCAGTTTTAGCATTAACATAAACGTTTCAGTTGCGTAACTTAGGCCTGTTGTAATAAAATGTGTGAATCTACTAGAAATATGTAGAATTCCAATTTAATAATATTATGTTTCTGCGAGGCAATTATGTTTGAAAATTGTTACAAGAGCGTGTTAATATTTCACCATTGTTACTTCAAATTACTGTTTACAAGGTTTACAAATACTTTGTTTCTGTATACACTTCTAAAAGTTATTAAAAAATTTATTAGTTTACAATTTGCAAACAACATTTTTTCACCCGCAAACCGTAATAAATCTTATTTAATATATTCTTTGTTAACAAATGTTAGATAAGTTCAACGGCGGGATTAAAATGTTGTATTTAACATCATCACAGTTGATGAAAGCTGAATATATTGCTACGAGCCTAAAATCAAAAATCCATCAGCTCAGTGGGTGTTTCCTTTCGAGGATCGGCCAACTAAGGTAAAGAAAGGAAGCAAGATTGCCTCATACTTCGATCGGAAAAGTCACTTCGTGACAATTGTGCTGGAAAATGGAAAGACAGTTACTGCGGTTGGAATGTCAATCGCTGTTTGACTGTTGTCTTGGAAAAAATTCGACAGCAGCGCCTTCGAAGCAGGATCCTCCTTCAACACAATGCTTCAGCGCTCTCCGCAAAACGGACTGTTTATAATTTGACCATGGCAGGTGTTGATATAATATGATAAATATGTAGGTGTAAGTAGTATTTAACATTATTGTCTTTGAAGAATAATTAAGATTTGAATATTTCTTCTTATCTAGTCTTTTTCAATTCTCGCTTTGTCTCAAAGTGGCGAAGACTATACTTCAAGCCCTTAATTATCGTGGTGAGCCTGCCCCATAATTTTGATATAATCATAACCCAGACCTTTAATCTATCTGTTAACTTAGGTCTCTCGGTTAGGGATTCGTAGTTTAGTCATCTAGTACAGCTTATTATGACACTATGCGGTCAAAAAAATTTAAACGATTTTAAAAGAAATGGTGACTTTCACTCGTATAATACGAGAAATAGAACTAATCTAAACATACGACCAACCAGGCTCCAGAAGATAAACCACTCCTTATATGGAACGTGTATTCGTTTTTACAACAAACTCCCAAGCGAAATTAGAGAATTATCACTAAATAAATTCAAAGCTCTCGTTAAAAGTAAATAAATCAATAAAGCTTTTTATTATTGTGACGAATACTTGAATGATCCTAATTCTTGGGATTGATTTTCTCCAGATCAAACAATTTGTATTAAAAACTTGGCGATTGAAAAGAGTGGCGGAAAGTTTCTTGTCTCCTCTACGCCCTTGACTTGCGAAGTGGTAGTAAATGTAAATTTACAATTAATTAAATTTTTGGATACAGTCAAATGCTTTAAACTCATAGAGAGCTATTGCATTATAACTCTTGTTTACAACCAGTCGATGCAGATTGCAAATACAAAATATCTAGAAATGTGCATTGCGGTCGCGTGGTGCGTCCTTAAAGGTTGTTGAGATTGAGTAAATATTCCTCGCTTGACTCAACAATAAATACAAGCTGAATGTCAAGCAATAGATAAATCTGTACAATTCTAAAGTTTATTAGTATATAATTTATTGAAATCAATTCGCAATAATTCATACTTAATATAGATGACATATTAACATCGTACCCGAAAAAGAAATCTAAAGAAGTTTTTAATATCGTTTCATAAAGTCGAATCAAGCATTCATTTAACTAACAAACAATTTTTTTTATATTATTAGAATTAGAAAATTATATATATATATATATATTATAATTCATACCTGTTTTAATATTTAATTTTTTATCGATATATTATTAGTTGAAAAATAGGTAATCACTTATTTTCTTAAGCAATATTAATTAGCAAGAGATACTTATGTAACGTGTCAACAACCCTACTAAACAAGAAGAGTCAATGAGAAGAGTAGGTGAATTTATTTTTACAATATAACTGTAGGTACGCTGAACCGTTATCGACCTAAAGAAAATTCTAAAGGACATACAGACGACATTTAGTTTGCCGCGTCTCTCTAAATCAATTCAAATTCTGATTTGATTTTTAATGAACAATCGGCAGAAAGTATAAATAATCAAATTTTCTCCATAGTAAGCACGATCTAGTTTGTTTGAATTGACCCAGCAACTTGTTAAAAATTAAGCTGGACCCTTTCTTCGATTTTTAAAATGTTAAAATAAAGTTTTGCAAAGATCTTATTACTAATATTTTTTTAGATTATTCCAATATTTTGAATAATCTTGGTCTCCAAGGCCGGAAGCGACCAAGAACAATCGTAACCCAATGACACAGTGACAGTGGTATTGTTGCATTTTTTATTTCAATAAGCAGCCTATGCGCAGGTTGTGTAGTGCCGAGTGTAGGCGTTAATGATATTAAAAACTCGCTTTCACTCATTGTTCTACTGCAATATGTCTATGAATATCCTTAGGCAGATTTTGCCCGTAATAATCTAAGCTTAATGTGGCTTCAGAACGGTTTTACGACGTATGTACATACATGTATATGTGTAATATAAGTGGAATATGTTTTACGTTACCGCACTTGCATTACATCTTTTAATGGAAATTGTTAGTGATTACGCCAAAAGGTCAAAAATCTCATTGTTTAAATTAGTTGCCATGTTTTAATCGTTAATATTTCCTAAAATATATGGATAAATAAATATATTTTTTATATTCTTTCAAAATGTTGCCGATTATATAATACCAAAGTTTAAATAAAGTTTGCAGGTGCCAAATGAGAACTGAATGGCGGATGAATTATTATCTCAACACCAGCCAAGTTCAGAACAGCTGAAGCATAGGCGTGCTGAAGGAGGATCCTGCTTCGAGGGCGCTGCTGTCGAATTTTTTCCACAAAACAAATGACAAATGAATGCAATGTAATAGCTTATGATACCAAAGAGTGCTAAACTTGAAATTCAAATAAGTTTCATCAGCAATGTTTCTAACTGGCCAGTTCTAAACATTTTCAGTGTTACCCACGTATATTTATAAGCTTGAAGTGGTTTTTTAAAGTGACACGACATTGATAAGGAGAAAATTTTACTCACAATACATTTTTGGTTCGTTATATTTGTTTATGGAAGTAATTCACAAAACATTTCAATATAATTATTAACGTTTTATGAGATAATGTAATGTTCCTCCATTAGTGGAAAGGCATTTAGAGAAGAAGAAGAAATAATTCATGTCACATCATAAATACAAAACATATAAAAAGAAATTCTTAATTCTTAACCAGAGATTTAACCCTTACAGATAAGACCAATTATGTTATTAATGTAAGCGTACAACTACGGTTAACAGAACTATACTTACAAAAGGTAAGGCATTGAAATAAAAAAAAAACTGGTTTAAAACTACATACAATAAGTAAATTAACATTATATTTTTATTATTTAGTTAGCAATCTTTATTTTTTAAATAAACCAACTGTCAATAATTTGTAATATACTATCAATTATGGCCTTGTGATATGTCATTTCAACGTGTACCAAAAATAAGCTGTTAAGTATAGCAGCGAAAAAAAACAACAGAGTAATGAATTACGAATTACGTTGTGTGAGCGAAACGAAAAGGACAATGACCAGACTATATTTTGCTGTTTTCATTTATGTATACTTCCTGTACTTAAGACCAAAGACAATTAAACTATTTAGGTACTTTAAGCGATCTGAAATCATAGTTGATGGAAAGTATTAATTTTATGTATAGTATAATAATAATCTTTATTTATTTGAAAAGTATCTATTTAAAGTAACAATCTAGACTGGCATTGCCAAAGTCGTCACAGAATTTGACATATGATGAAATTTATTTATTTCAATTACTTTTTCACATAAGTCCAGAATTCCGTTAACGAACGACGGATTCTTCGTTGTAACTCTTTTTATTGAAAATCCAATAAAATATAACAATACCACAATTTATACCTAATAAAAAATCTTTGAGAAAGGTGATTTCAATTTATTTTAATATATATTTTAAGATGAAACCGCAAGCAATATAAATAAGACCGGTTGTGACTTGAGAAACATTTATTATTGTATGTTGCACAGCTGCAGCGTTTCAGTTGTTATGCACATGCACCGAAGCTTTAAGAATGAAGTGAGGAAATGAAATACAAAGCATTCGGTAAGTAATATGAATTAGAAGGTTCGTCGATAAACCTTCTTCATTCAACTTGTAGGAAGTGTACGTAAAGTGTAATTTGTGTAAGTTACCTAGAATATTGTAAATAAAAAATTCTTTAAATTAAGCAGTAAATATAATTATTTATGTATTCTTCTTGACTTCTTTTCTTATTTTAATTTTGACACTTAGTTTGTAAGATAGTATGTATTTTTTGAATAAATAATTTAACTATTTATGAAATTCGAGTGTACAAGAATTAAGTAATACTTGGTAATACGCCAAGAATGAGTAAAGAATTTCTCATTTATTGCAATTGCCAAGTTCAAGCAGCGAAAGGTATATAAGGTCGCAAACTGTTTCCCACGCCAGTCACATCCGATAGGGGCTCACTGAATTTATTATGTTATATCATATACGCACTATCATTTTATATGATGTCACATGCCCTTCCTGCTCATGTCATCCATTCCGTGACGCTGATGACTGATAAGTCCCATTGAATGAATATCACCGACCATAACCTGGACAAGGTGAGGCCAATGGCACGAACAAACCGTAACATACTAATAGATAGTCCGTTCTAACGACAGCAAAAAAGCTGTCTCAAAAGCTGAATACATATTTTACTAGTATTGTCTTTAAACATAATTTACTATATTTTTCACTGAAATATAATAATTTTATTTATAGGTTTCTGATGAAAATATTCAGGACTCTATAAATGATAATAATGATTGACCTATAAGTGAGTTGGGTTGCGATTGTGTTAGATGGATGTTAAATAAATTAAACTACTTTGCGATGCGAATCGAAATGTCAACTAAATTAGTTTAACTTTTTAAGTTACTTTTTTAGGTTAGGGAAAAAAGTTGAGAGTATTTTTTTCAATTGCTAGTATCGTTTTTTTATCTTAACATAGAATAAGGCGAAAGATACAATTTTGGAAAGGATTTTTATCTTGTTACGCCAAACTAACTTTTAACGCGCGTTCAGAAGTACACATACATTTCTTATTTTATCTATTTATTTAGTAACTTTTCTATGCTTAAAGCTAATATGCAAGTACTGCACTCAGGGCTGGTAAATAATTTAGTACGTATAGTAATAATACTCTTTATATTTATCTATTTTGATGAGGCATAAACTCAAGATTCACACCATCAAAATACTGAGAAGTTAGCATTGTTGTGTATGCAACTCAACAACTTTATGCTTAACGTTTACAAGGACCTCGCCACGGATAATGTATTCTATACACATTACACATGATTACGCTAATCATTAATTTAAATAAGGCGTAATTTAATTCGAAACACCTATATAAAAAATCTTGAGTGAGATTTAAAACTCAACAAATATCGTCTTTGCCCTGAAACTTTTCCATATGCAGGAAGGATATTCAAATTTGCACACACATTAAATTGAATTTTGTCTAGGTTTTGTATTTTTTTTATTAGTAATATTTTTTTTTAATGTTTGTTTTGTTAATTAAGGGCCAGCGGTGAAATCCAAAAAAAAAACATAATGTATTTAAATACAATTAAATTTCTACAATAATTGATAACGTAACTATTTGACAATTAAGTCGGTCCGATATAAGATGCAGGACAATTATCTATATTATACATAATACTACTTGAGATTTGACCGGTCCACGTCAGGTATCCGATCTCCTTTTATTACGGTGTTGCGTCTGAGGGGTACCGACAACCGGTATTAGTTATGTTAAATAACTGTTTTGTTTAATATTTGTATAATCTCTTCGTGTATGTCATGTTTGCCTATAAGTGCTTGTCACATTGAAATTGTATTTTGTGGTTATTTTACAGATACCAGTGTGTCGAGCGTTGGCAAGCTTGTCAAGTTCAAAAACTGTCCATCGTTATCATTATTATTATGCCAATGACCTATTACAATTTTGACTTAAATATTATCAGCTAACATCAAATTGAAAACCATATAAAGGCGTACTCAGATGAACTAAGATGATGATGCTCACGATTATTTTATGTAGGCATATTATATTATTTCCTAACATATAAGTTTAAATTTCGAAGCTTTCTTGTTACATAAATGATATAAACAATATAGATTTAGTGTAAATATTAAAATGATGAAAATTAACACCTACAAACGCACGTATTTATTGTATGCATGCAATGCTTCTTGTATTTATTTCTTAGTGTGACAAGGCTAAGTCCTCAAATTCATCAATTCTACTTGTTAGTGAATGTCGCGAAGGTGTAATCATAGAATAATCGTTATTACTAGTATTATAATCGAGAATCAAAAGTTAATCGCTACAAAACATTACCTTGAGCCTGTCAGATAGGCATTAGCTTTGCGCAACGGAAGTCACGACGTGGACATCACTGACTTGTTAAAAAATGTTCTTCACTTAACTTTAAGTCGACCTGTTATTTAATAGTTCCTGACTCGGTAGAAGAATTTAAGCGACGGTGAAGAAGATTTCTCTGCGCCAGGATACAGTTGGGATATTGTTATAAATATACGTGTAAAATATTGTTTATTGCAGAATCACAAGTAGGTAATTTACTAGCTATAATGAACTGTGGAAAATGTTGTAATTTATACGTTAGGTTAGGTTAGGCTGACCCGACAAACGTTGTTTTGCCATGTTTTTGTGCCAAAAAATTAAAGTTTATAATTAACAAAAAACATAAGGGATGATTGTAGAGGGGTGAAAATTTAGGGTTGCATGTATTTTTGTATGGTGTATCGTAAAAAAAACGAAAAATTTTGTCTAAAAAATAAATAAAAAAATTTAGGGGTGGACCCCTTAACATTTAGGGGAATGTTGGTAGATGTTGTTCGATTCTCAGACCTACCCAATACGCACACAAAATTTTATGAGAATCGGTCGAGCCGTTTCGGAGGAGTTTGGTTATTAACCCCGTGACACAAGAATTGTATATATAAGATAACAAGATAAGTTAAGTAAACGGTGACGCATTGCTACTCCGCTGGCGAAGTAGCAAATGCCAAAATGAAACATTTCCTCCGAAACTAGATAACCACCACCTTTGCCGATGGAGAGTTAACGCTTGCTTATCTGCCACCTGAAGCCAGTGTTCAGGCCGCTATCGCACTAGGGCCGAAAAATAATCGTATCCATCCATCGGATATAATACTTTACATGGATATCGTATATAATACAGTAAATGTTGAATGAAAAAAATGTTTTTTAAATAAAAAAAAATGTTTGACGTTGCACAAGCTGATAGACACATGTAAATAAATAAATAGAAAAAACCTGAGTCCCTTCCACGTTGAGCGTAATAAACGCGCCAACATTGAATATTTATAGAAGAACATAATGTTAAGAGAAAAATAAAAATAGCAATTTTTTTTTTTAACTTTTAATTCGATAGGTTCTATTTTTGCTAAACCAGAATTTATAAATATTGGTAAAATTAAACAGTTTAAAATACCTATATTTAGCGAGTGTTACCAATATGCTTTTACAATACATAAATGTATTATAATAGGTATTGGAGCAAACTTGTGTCTGAAGTCGAAACTCTGTCTGGGACTCGGACTGGGATCGACTAATACTATGTATCCACAAGAAGTCACAAGTTTGCGCGTTTCCGGTACCTTTGGCTTTTGCTATTGCTATTCCTCTCTTCTTAAAGAGAAAGCCAGCATCGGAATAGTGGGCGTTGAACATATCGAATAACGTTCAGTATCGCGGTAATTTCAAAGGGAAGGCAGAAATTGACTTTAAGAAGCTTGGTGTAGTCATCAAGACGACACGGTCATTCACTTGGGACCACCGCAACTCTATATAGCGTCGACGACACATGGATTACGGTCCATCGATATTCGTATCGTTCACGACTCGGCTTGATCCCTTGCATTGCGTAGAGATGTGAGGTCGGCCTGGCATATTTAGGCGGCTGTATCACCACTTAATTAGATCAGCCTCCTACCCGTTTGCACCTTGTTCTTAAAAAAAACAAAGTGTCATTTATAAAATGATTACATGAGAAAGTCAACATTTTTGGTAAACTGTATTACATATTTTCTGTTTACTATAACTGCTTTTTAAATTGACTTTTATTATATTTTATGGCAATAGTTATAACTTTATGTCAGTTTCATGTATCCGGCTAATAAATAAATAAAAAATAAAAAAATGTCAGTTTCATGTAAAATTAAATTGACATTGGCAATTCAACTTACTAACGGAAATTTGTAAATCATAGAGTATTGACAATTGACATTGAGAATACAGAAAGTGGAAAATTCAAATTTCTAAATAGCATTTGTTTCTAATTGAACTACACAAAAGAATACAAATAAAAATCTGAATTTTTAGACTAGTTACGTTTTAAAGCGGATAAAAAAATTAAGTGAGATTATAATTACCCATACATTAATAAAATGCGCATACTAACCTTAAACCTATTACGAAATAGTAACTTCGATCTTAATAAACTGCGATTTCTCTGTTCTACTGAAAAAGTTATACAGCCAAAGGGTGATATACAAAAAATTTCTGGTAAGTTAAATTGTACAGAAGAATATATAATGTGTAAAGGTAATCATTTAATTTATTACGATAAAGGGGAATTTTAGGTGACCTTCGCATGATAGAATTTCTTCCATCATGGAAAGCTGACGAGGACACAGACTTAAGAAAGCAGGTCGTACGCGATATGCGAGTGATTCCTGACTTTATTAACGAGACTGAAGAAATTTCTCTACTATCTGAGGTGGAACCACAGCTTAAACGGATGAGATATGAGTTTGATCATTGGGACAATGTATGTGTTATTTCTATAATTGTACAGAAACATAATGTTACACATTGGTCTGTCCCTATGTTTCACTAAGGTAATTTCGATTTTAGCTGTCATTGAAAGATAATATATGTTGTGTAATTTCTTTAAGGCAATAGAAGGCTATCGTGAAACAGAGCGTCAAGCATGGAATGAGCAGAACAGTGTGACACTGGCAAGAGTTCGGTCAGTTGCATTTGAGAATGGTGCAGAGCTTCTACCGCATACACATGTTTTAGACCTTGCTCCTGCAGGATATATTAAGCCTCATGTTGATGCTGTTCGGGTAGGCTGTGTTCTATTTTACCTTTTATTTCATCATGTCATAAAGGTATTTAAGAAAAGAAGGATTTTTGGACCCTGATAGACATCACTGTATATTTAAGTTAAAATTTACAATACCATATTTGAATCAACACCCATTGTCACAATGCTTACTTTGTGTAATGCAATTTATTTTAATAGCTATATGTTTATTTACAGTTTTGTGGTGACACTATAGCAGGTCTGTGCTTGTTATCTGGAGCTGTTATGAGGCTCATGCATGAGAACAGTCCCGATTATGTCTTAGATGTATTGCTACCAAGAAGATCACTTTATATTATGAGGTACACAAGAAATAATTATAAATTCATTCATTTTTCAGAACTGTATTTAGAATTTTATTAGCTACATTAAACAGGCTTATTTATCAGATAGGCTTTAACCTAATCCAAAATTGCCAACAATCAAACTGTCTAGTGTACTTGTTGTTGTTACTTCACTAATATTCCTTACCCATATTTTCTACTTTATAATACAGCACTGTTATAATTATATGTAATTTATACTCATAATAAGCATCATGATTACTTAAAGTTATGTTTAAGTATAAATCCCAATTATGAAAGACAAAATATAAACAAGATACATGTCAAAAAAAATTTATCTGTTTACTTAATTGGCATGTCTTACAGCGGCGTGGCGCGATACCAGTTTAATCACGCTGTTTTGTCAAATGAGAAAAGTGTATGGCGTGGAGGGAAACTGATCAAGAAGCGGCGAGTAGCAATTATTACCAGAGAACAACCAAAAAAACCAGCAGATATAATTTAAAAAATCTACTAATCCTTAGGGCTACTCGGAACTCTTTATATTACTTTATAAGGAAGAACTTAAAATTGCACAGTGATTTGCCAAATAAATTACTGTCCAATACATGTTCCGAACTATTGTATTTTATAAAGTTGGCCCTTTTTCTATCGACTCGGTTTATATAAAATTGTCTGTGATAACTCTGAACTAATTGTATAAAATAGATTATCCTACTAATTATATTATTTATTAAATTTTTACTGTTACCATTCATTTTTTTTTTTCAAAAACATATTTTTAACCTTGTCTTGTCCATTTTGCTTTCCTTGAACATTATTACTTATACAGCTATGATTTAATGTATTTATGCCTAGTTTAAGATAAAAGTGATATAATGTTAAGAATTATCTAGAAACATTTGGGGGCTTTTTATTTTCAAATACAGGCGTGAAATACAATTTTACCCTGTTATTAAGCATCAATAGGAAGACAATTCTCTTTTCTTTACAGCAACACAAATTATAGTAAGGTGTAGTCTAGGTACTATTAGATTTACTCCATGGGATAGTCTCGGAGATCATCCAAAGTCTCAAGTTCAAGATATTCAACATCTCCACTCACTCCAGTAGGTGCCACCCATTCTTCATCCTAAAACAATATTTTAATTATATTGAACTATTTACTGTCTTTGAATATCTTTGTAGAAAATTATTACTATTGTTCTTCGCGCGCGGCGAAGATGAATCGTCAATTGAATAAAGATTGTAGTTCAGATTTTTACCATTTTGCAGAGAAGTTAGTGGAACTGTACCATACAAATAACGGTTTAGCTAAACTACCATGTTGAGTATGTATGATGGCCGAGATGCTTTTGTTATAAAATAGATTTTTGATAATATTGGATAGAAAATTGATGAGATGCAATCAATAAATAAATACCTGTTGGGTTTCTTCCCGCCGATGAACACGGGCGTGTCGCTTCATGGCAGCGACCGATCCAAACCTGTAATTTAACAATATTATTTTCTTGGTTATGTATAGTAAGTAATAATAGTTTTAAAAATAAAACTTCATAAGAGTACCATGGATCTTTGAAATGTCTACTGAACTGCAATTTATATAGAAAAGAATATGCAATTTCAAGATATATACAAGATACATACATTCGATCGCAGTTAGCGCAAGGCACAATTCGTTCGCTACTTCCCGAATCTCCAGTATGCCCCGTTGTTTTAGAGTTTTGGCCTGTTGCCTCATCAGCTTGCCCACCTTGAGGTTTGTCGATACTCACGTCAGGCCCCGCGGTACCCGCATGGCATGATCGTATGTGAGACATTAAGTCACTCCTAAATATATAATTTAGCAACAAATTAATCACAAAATGTTAACCACTGTATAGCAGTGTAGTCTGCATTTAACTAAAAGAGGTTTTGCATTTAATATTTTTACAAAAACTGGTTGTTTAAAAATTGTTAAAAACCTCATAGCAAGTATTTTGAATTGTATGTTAAGGTTACCTAGTAGGAAACCGTAGTATACAGAGATCATATCCACAAAGAAACCGGTCAGCCTGTCTATGAGCCAGGCGGTGGGCTGGTAACTCATCAACTGGAACTGCACTTGAGCATACTTCACAAACACTGATACCGCTGGTATGCACTGCTCTTGCATGTGCACCTAACTCTGACTGGGATGAGAATGTTTCTTCGCATACCGGACAACAATTCACTAACTGTAAATTAATTATTTGTAGATTAGTATACAGAATAAACTGTTAACTAAAATAATGGTACCTTCTTGACAGATTTGTGTCACACCTCTACATACATAGGCATAACATTTACACAATAACTTTAAAGTCTGCCAAAGGAGGCTGAGCAAATCTTGGAGCTATATGTTATGTCCTAGGGAAGCCATTACCTCATCTAAATCAATTCCTAATTTTTTATTTAAAGTAGTATATTGGTAAAGAGACCAGTTGTTTGTTATATACTATTACAGTTTGTTATATAGATTAACCTAGTTTGAACTCATTTTACTTAATTTAAATAATTAACCTGATTGTTAGCCTGAACGCGATGCAATAAGGTGTGATCCTGTAAAGCTTCTAATGATGTGAATTGGGCCCCACATGTCCAACAAGAATGCCTTGCACTGGATCCATGACTATTCACATGAATTCTGTATTCACTAGCCACCTGAAAAATTATGCAACATTCAGACAGCGATTAATCAAATTATAAATAAAGGATCACTCATAAATAAATTAACCAGACCTCAAATGACATTGGACAAACTGTGCACTGGTAAACAGACTCCCCTGCTGCATTTTTAACTTTTTCTAGGTCATCAGTATCATAAGCTGCTGCCAATGAAAGTGCATCCCGATCAACCATGATAATATCATCTTCATTATACATTGCACCTGACTCTTTGTTTTGGCCCCCGACTACTATGAATACATCTATTTTCTGTAATAATAAAAGTGTTGTAAGCCAGCTTACAGTGAAATATACACTTATAACTTTAAACATATAAAACTGCAGCAATTTAATTAAATTACATTCAATATAATACCTGAGTAAGGTCCAGGAGTCGTTTTCGAAGAAGCCTAACTTTATCACTTAAAGACGGAGTACCTTTGGCTGAGAGGGCAGAACTAAACTGGTAGGCATCAACAGCTCTTCTAATACAGCTAGAACAGAGTCTACCTTCTGGAATTACCTAGAAATTTCAGTGTAAAAATGTAATGAGCATTGCTTAGCAACAATCTCTGCAATACAACTTCAATTATTAAAAAACTTTAGAATTTTTTTCGGGAATAAAGAAGCAAGAGGATAGAAAACTTTTTATATTTCACCTGGATATTATTGAAATAATATTATTGTACCTTATGGTTATTAATCTGCAAAAGCATACTTCTGAGCGGCACCTGTGGCAACTCAGAAGCATCATATTCTTCTGGTGTCATTAGTTCTCCGCTGCAGCCACATACCCCACACAAATCAGAATCCATTTCGAGCTTCAAAACAGCAGTACCGCTCATCTTTTTTCCAGTTAGTTCAGGAATCTGAATATATATTATTATATGTTATTTCACACTTATAATTCCTTACACTATAGTGATATACTGACTGATTTGCTTCATACATAAACGGTAAAGTGTAAACCTAACAATTGACAACTTCACAGCAGTGTTGCTAGATGGTCTCGGCGATATACTCCTAAAGTAATTTGATTTCCCCCCAGAAAT
This sequence comes from Pieris rapae, assembly GCF_905147795.1. Lineage (NCBI taxonomy): Eukaryota > Metazoa > Arthropoda > Insecta > Lepidoptera > Pieridae > Pieris > Pieris rapae. Next base: position 4,105,756 of record NC_059511.1, on the reverse strand, counting down.
CCCCTCCGACGCCCTTCATCATGTTTAACAGGGGGCAAACGTGATTTTAATTACAAATTGTATGAAATTAAAATCACATCATTCTTTGACAGCTCAAACGAATATACAATTAGTAAGGTTTAAGGTAATTACCATGTGTTCGTACTTCAATTTTGTTCCAAAATCAGGAACGTATAGCAAAAAAAAACTGTAGTTGGCGGGTTTTTCCTTAAAAAACCCACAAATATTTTTAATCCCTATTCTGCCCATAACTCGATTGAGAAAACCCTTAATCTAGTAGTTCAAGAGTTGAATATAATAATAAAGTAGGACACTCAACTAACATTTAAAGTTAAATTAAAGAGAATTATCACACTTTTATGTTCAGCCCCTAAACTAAAAAAAAAAACAAAAAACAAATTTATTTTATTATTAAAAAATTTAAGAAGAAAAACACAGGCGCGTTATGAGATATTTCAATTTATATTTTGAAATGTAATCAGCGTACAACATTGCTCCCAAATCACTTGACAATCGTAATCCCCCGATCCCTTTTTAAACGGAAAAGTTATTCTAGGTAAAAACATGAAGATACCTAATTGACGTCAAAAGTGTGTTAACTTTTTGATGTGAAACATCTATAGCCGCACGTAAAACCGATTTCTGGCGTGGCGACGCATGCCGCTATATGATATACAGTCTAAATGCAGTAGTAAATTTCACATTAAAAATATTTAATGAAAATAATGTTTATTCAACAAATAGTCATCGTTATCTGGTTATCGTCGTTGTCGTCGTCGGGTGACATCGCTGGGTGTCGTCGTATCGTTATAAAAATCGTAATATTTTATTTTATCATTATGACATATTTACCTTTACATACTTTTACTAAAAAACTCAAACAATATCTTGTTAAGCTGTCCTATACTGATACAGAAAACATTCTTATTGTACAAAAATAGTATAGATATAAATTTGTTAAGTAAAATTAATTATTTAAATAACGTTTAGATGTAAAAGGAAGAGACTGGCTGCCCACAACACAGGGAATCCTAGTGTGGGGACCAGTGCACTCTACTTTATGGAAACATTAATGTTTCTGTGTCTAATAAAGTTCTTTCTTTCTTTCTTCTTTCTTTCTTTCCCCTGGTTCCTATCACAGTCTGTTCTTTTCTGCATATTACTTTTACAAAATAATGTCGATGTTTCACATCTGCCGGGCATCCCGTTACGGCTCACATTTTTGATGTGAAACATCTATAGCCGCACGTAAAACCGATTTCTGGCGTGGCGACGCATGCCGTGGCGACGCATCGCCACGCTATATGATATACAGTCTAAATGCAGTAGTAAATTCCACATTAAAAATATTTAATGAAAATAATGTTTATTCAACAAATAGTCATCGTTATCTGGAAAAAAATGGTAATATTTTATTTTATCATTATGACATATTTAGTTTCTATCACAATCTGTTCTTTTCTGCATATTACTTTTACAAAATAATGTCGATGTTTCACATCTGCCAGACGTCCCGTGACAGCTCAAATTTTTTTTTACTCGGCTTCTTACACATACCTGTATGAACTCTAATTACTTTGTAGACATTTTTCTAGAATAGGAGCATAAGTTCTATATAAATAAATATATGAATTCACAATTGTACATTGATTGATTTATTTTCTAATATTACCCTTTCGCTTTTTTCTCGAAAGAGTAGGCTGAGACCACGAATACATACTAGGTACGTTCCTAAGACCTAATATACCCCTCTCGCTTCATCCAATTTCATGACATTCACCATGCATACTCGTCGGTTGTATGTACTTTTAACTTGTCCGTTTACTAATACGATCTGGATTTGGTCCAGGTATGTACGACAAGACCTACACAATCCGACTTCACCATCTACGGCTTACAAGTTCACATCTCATTCATCCGTTCTTCATGGCCAAACCCCCAAAGCATTTCCTTTCGTTTCATTGTAATTGTTTCTCTTCTAACCTATTATTGACTGTCACATATCGTATGTGTGTTAATGTTATATCACACATACTTCATTTCGACTAAATTTATTCTTCTTTTATTCTTTCTCAACACCACCCAAAAATCACCATAATTACTGGCCAGTCATGCCACGACTGTGGTTTCTGGGATACACGTAAAGCAATACAACGCTTAAGTTACTGTATTCCTAGCATTCACTTGTCTTTCTTTATCATTGTCATACCATGTTTATGGATTAGAATTGATAAACGCTCTCGTTTTGGAAGATATTCGTACTAAGTTCTATGGCGTTTTCACGAGTAGGTACTGAATTATAAACTGTCCATCCTATCAGAGCCCCGCATCATGGAAATACATATTAGGGATGCCAACCCTCAGCAAAGAGTTCACGACTATTCCAGCCCCTTGCCACGCATTTCTGGGCTCACCTTGACTCGGCATTCATAAAATAAATTTCATCGGTAATTTTATGGTTGGAATTATTTGTTTTTCAGTTAAATTATAGTTCAACAGCAAATCGCAAGAATGACAGAAACTTAGTGCTGTGCATTCTCTTTATATAACAATTATAAGTAATAATTGCAATAACCGAATAAAAAAATATTAACGTTGGAAATGTCTTTCTGAGTACTTTATAATAAATTATTTGTATTGTATTTTCTATAAACAGTATTCCTTAGTTTTTATTTATTTAATCCCACTCTTATAAAAAGCATAGCAAAGTAAAATAGAATATTATTAAATAAATTTTTATCGAATGTAATAAATTTTAAAAATTAATCTTGTCTTTATATAAAACTAGACGAGGTCATAGAATTGATTCGTAAGTTCGCGTGACTTCAGTAACCACGTGTGTCTTTTAAGATGGTTAAGTGGTTGTTGTTAGTGACATTAACTGTGATTGAGGCAAAATTGAATGGTATGCATTTTTTTTAAGAGTAAAGCACTAGATTTTGATGAATATTCCTACTTACCTATGTTGATTATGGCTAGTACCGAGGGTTCCATGTTTAAAGAGTTTCGATATGGGAAATGTCCCAATTGGAAAGCAGTTTTTAATTTTTAGAACCTTACGGTGTAATAATAAAATCCCAGAGGCTCTTTTATCTCTGCCTTTTAATAAATTTAAGAAATGTATTAAAGAAAAGCTGTGTAAAAAGGCTTACTATAAAGTTATTGATTATCTAGTTGATAAAAGGGCCTGGGACTAGTGCTGGGCAGGCTACCTCTAATTAATTTGATATATTTGTTTTAAATATTGTTTGATGATTTGCTTTTTTAAAAGAGTACCGAGAGTTTTTTACGCCGGCTTTTTCTCTCGGCCTACACCCTTTTTTTTTTTTTTTTATAGAACAGGGGGCAAACGGGCAGGAGGCTCACCTGATGTTAAGTGATACCGCCGCCCATGGACACCCTCAGCGAGTGCGTTGCCGGCCTTTTAAGAATTGGTACGCTCTTTTCTTGAAGGACCCTAAGTCGAATTGGTTCGGAAATACTTCAGTTGGCAGCTGGTTCCACAGAGTGGTGGTGCGCGGCAAAAACTGCCTGGAAAAACGCGCAGTTGTGGAACGGCGGACGTCGAGGTGATACGGGTGGAATTTCGTATTCTGCCTCGACGTCCGATGATGAAACTCAGCTGCAGGTATTAATCCGAACAACTCCTCTGAACACTCTCCATGGTAAATGCGGTAGAAGATGCAGAGAGACCCCACATCTCTACGCAACGCCAAAGGATCAAGCCGCTTGGAGAGATTTTGGTCGTCAACGATTCGAACCGCTCTTCGTTGAATACGGTCAAGTGGAAAAAACCCCTCTGTTTCTTTGCCGATGAGTAGGGATGCCTACAAGTTCGAATTGATTGACGTGGAATAAGTGATACCTAGATGATCTTATGTTCCAAAATAAACGTATTTTATTTTATTTTATTTTATATCTCTAACAATCGTACTGCCGTAGAAAAGACACTATGAGGCCACTGACGTTGGAATAGTAAAGAATGTTATTGTGCACAATATTTCGGTCAAATAACTATCACTATACACAGCAATAAAATTAAATGGGAACTTGATTATAAAAACATTCCATTTTACAGATTTAAATAAGATAAATAAATCAGTGGCGCTACAGCCTGCTTAGGTCTGAGATTTCTGAATCTGTTTCATGATCATTTTTAAATCTAATAGGCAAGTAGGTAATCAGCCTCCAGTGCCTGACACGCGCCGTCGACGGTTTCCTCACGATGTTTTCCTTCACCGTTCGAGCAAATGTTAAATGCGCACATAGAAAGAAACTCCATTGGTGCACAGCCGGGGATCGAACCTACGACCTCAGGTATGAGAGTCTCACGCTGAAGTCACTAGCCCATCATTGCTACAGATTTAACAGTATTTTAGATATTTTGAATATTTTTCTTGTTTTTTTTCATTTTAGATCACTATGACGTTTGTCCAGACCAGACATTCCTATCCAACAAGCCCAATTTACAAAAATGGATATCGGATAAAAACAATCCAGAGGAAATTAATTGTTCGAAGTCTACAGAAACACAAACTATAAAATTTTCTCACCTGAAAAGTGTAGACGATATAACTGGTAAGATTAAAAAATCTTAATATCTTATCTTAAAATCTTATTATGGAACAAAAATTCCTATTGACGCCTTGTCTGTACAAAAATGAACAAGAAGAACAGAAATGAACAAGATCGATGCTAACATGAGTATTAGAGATAAGACGAGTATTATTTCTAATAATTGCTAATTATGTGGAAATAAATACGTCTCATTTGGTTAGATTCTGGAATACATTATTTATTATTATTTTTCCTCTAGTTTCTATATACGAGTATACGTATTCCGCAATAAATATAAATATAAAACTGATATTTTATATCAAACAACGTTTCTGAACGAGAACGATCAAATTATAATATTAACATCTCTGTAATATTTTCATAAGTTATTCATTGCATTCAGACCTCTAGGGGACCTAATATATCGGGACTTCAGCTACTGGGCTATGGTATAGAGCTTAAGGTCATAGTGAGGACCGACTTTTCTCACCCAGGGCGCACTATTTATGAGAATCGCGGCACAATGCGCGAAGATTAAGAGAAAGAAGAAGATTAAGCTAGCGTAGATTATGCATGGTCGGAGGATTTTGTCAACTTGTGTCTAAGAAACATTGAATCCCTTTATTTAGGAGGAAATTTAGGCGAGACAGGATAATCGAGGCTTCTTGCAAACGGCGGCGGGATTTGCAAAATAATGCCGCCGTCGAGTGTGACGCCTATAAATACGAAACTTATAATTATTGACACGTAATGAACGTATTACATAGCCAAAACTATTTTTAGATGATTTATACTACGCGATGCCACCATTATTCCAGTTGGACGATTATCACGCGTGCCTGGTTCGAAATGGAACTTTTTGCCTAGGCTCCTTCCACTTATCAGCCCCTGATGACAACCAACTTTATAGACTTCTACGGGTACCCAATATTTTTCCTCATTTTCCTTTACAATTTAATCACCCATACAAAAAGACTATATAAATCAATTTAATTTTTAGTGGGTGTCTTCCAATGCGAGATATCGGTTCAATCATACACAGCTGCATCGAGGATTGTGTCTGAGCACAAGCTGCATCGTATCTAACACGCCAATGTCCCATAAACAGAAATTCCAGCAGTGCGTTAATAATATCACAAGGTATTTATTATATAGGGTACTCACGTTTTGATTATTACCATTGTTTTTTATTTCACGCCGACTTACGTTTATTTGTCATAGGTCTCAATATGGCTTAGAAGCTTCCTTGCTACGCCTGGATTACTGCAAGGACGCGCAGACACCATCGAGCGTACCGCTTGATGTCGTCGATCACATTTTCTTAGCACTCTGCATCACGCTGCTTGCCGCAAATGTGCTCGGAACACTGTACGACATTTTTAGGGATAAGACATACAAAGGTATTTTGTTTATACTTTTAAGCCCTCACATATGTGTGTGTGCTGCAATCTGTGTGTAAATTATAACTCAATATGTTTTAAGGCAACCAGCTTCTATTAGCGTGGTCTCTTATTAGCAACTACAGGAACTTCACTCATATTTACCCTAACGAAGACACCATCGTGTCCCGGTTCAACTCAATACATGGTATAAAGTAAGACATCCTTTTAAAAGGTTTAAGATATTCTAGAAAGAAATAAATGTCAAACTTTGTGACACAATATGTAATACTACTATCAGAGTCATCGGGAGTAAATTATACGTAAAAGTTAATTGCTAGTGTTACGTGGAGAATTACACTAAATATTTACGTAGTTTTTAGATTTAGATCAACTGGCTGAATATCTTTCAGGCCGCTACTTAAACGGTTCTGTTTTGTTAAGAAGCTAAGTTGTTGATTGAACAAATTATCCAGCTACATGGCATATACATACATACTATTAGCTGTTGGAGTCGTAATACGCGTTAACTCGTTAGCGGGGTTTAAGTAATTAAAGGATAGTCCTATTTAAATTTCTTTTGATGCGTTTAAACATCTATTAAGATAGTTTTTATATTTTTAGATTAAAACATTTCAATGTCTTTCAGATCGTTTTTCCTCATAATAATAATGTTGGCTCATTCCATAATAGCGACACATATGGCTTACATTTACAACCCTAAATCACTAGAAACGGTGAGTCATTTTAACTTTTAATATGGAGCTTGGCTCCATGTTGTATTACCGATGTTGCTTGGATATTTATTTTTATTTAAAGAGTGACGGCTGAAGTGTTAGCTTAAAAAAAATTAGTTCAGTGAAATTGTTATGTTAATTGTTTATTTTTAACGCCTCCTGCCTGTAATTGTTTAAAAATATTGTCGGAAAGCGCGGTCACCTTTCCGCTTTTCCCGTAGCACCATCATATAATATAGACTTAGATCTCACTTGTCAACATTTTAAAGGCCATGTCTTGTAAACATTTTAAAGAATCTACTTGAATGACAATTTATACATAAATAAGTATTACGAACAACTTGTATTTTTTGCAATAGATGAGGCAGAATCCAGCAATAATGATTCTCATGAATGGCAGTCAGGGCGTGCAACCATACATCGTGCTGTCCAGTTTTATCTTCGTTCATAATTACCTACTTCTGGATGAGCGATACAAGAAACAGTCTCCTGTATTCATATTCTGTACTATGCTCTTACGACGTATTACAAGGTCTGCTGTATACAAATTTGCAACGAAAGTTTCATTATCCCTCACGCTACATTAGATTCGCCAGTAAATGTTATTATATTATTTTTTCCAACTTTTATATCGGGTTCTAGTTCTAGTATGCCCTCAAATCTATCTTATCACATATCATATCTTTAAAAGTAATTCTTAATACTTGCATTCCAGAATATTACCACTTTACATGTTCATAGTGGGTTTTACGGCAACATGGAGTCGTTTTATAGCCGACAGCACGATGTGGATTCCAATTATGGAAAAAGAAGCTACGGTCTGCCGGATGAAGTGGTGGTCGCACGCGCTGTTCATAAATAACCTTTACCGCCCTGACGATCGCTGTCTTATACAAACGTGGTATGTAAAGTGTAAACTCATAATTATCCTATTATTATCATACAAAAATGTTTTAATATTTTTTTGGTATAAATTATTTTATGTACCTTATATGTATTACAATTTAAATTGTCGTATGTCGTAATTTAACAGGGTTTGCTTTATATTTAAGTAAAAATCGGGTTTCAGGTTTATTGCAGTAGACATGCAGCTGTATGCACTATCAATCGTGCTGGCAATTGCACTGACCCGTTGGACGAAAGTCGTGATCAAAATTATACCATTATTGTTTTTGCTCTCTATACTTTGTACTTTCGTCGCTTCCTACACTTTCAATTTAAAGGCTGTCTTGTATTTGTCAAATCCTGAGTAAGTCCTTACATTTTCTATAGATCTTAATCTTAAATCTAACCAAACAATATACAATAAATAATAATAATTTACATTCCCGAAATTACCCCAATGCTGGATGATGGCAAACCATCTTTGTTGGACCTTCTGTTGACCTCTTATATCCCCGAAGAATTATGCGACTTTATCTCCAGCTTTCTGGCCGATCGGAGTATCAATGATAAGTTGCAACAGTCATTGCATTCATATACTCTATACATTGAGACTACACATCAATTGAGAGTGATCATGGGAACTGTTTGGCTAGATACATAATAAATATTTTAGTTTTTTCGTCTATTTTCATCTACTTTCGTTTATTTTCATATGTTTTCGTGTATTTGCGTTTATTTTGAGCTCTTTTCGTCGTTCGTAATACAATATATAAACCGCGGAGTTTTTTCGTCCATGCAGTATAGTTTTTTAATTTAGTAGAAAGTAAGATGATTTTTCTCCCCCTTTTTTATTGAACTATGTCATTTGTATGCGACGTTTTAATGGCTCCTTTTTTTTCAAAATCAAAAGAAATGTTCTGCTGTAACCAAAAAGATAGCTTTTAAAGCATTTTCTAAAAACTATCACGAACTATTGTGTGTACGGGAACTCTAATTTTTTGTGCTCTGCTGCTATATCTCTGCTAACTTCATAGACAGGCCAACAATGCTCACTTCGTTTTTCACTCGTGAGGCAAAATTAAAATAATTATGTATTTACTTTAAAGACATTTGAAAAAACTACATTATGGCATGCCGTCTTTTAAATGGATGTATGCGGCACCGTTTGGTAGCATTCCTGCCACTCTACTGGGAGTATCGACAGCCTATCTGTACTACGAAATGCGCAATAATAAAATCGACTTACAAAAGTATAAGGTAATCATTATGTGATTGACCTACCATAAAAAAAACTTTATTGAATGTGCTTATTATTGATGTGCCTTAAGAAAGTCAATATCTGAAACTTAAGACGGGGTTAGAGCAAGGGTGCTCAGCAAGATTGTTATATTACTATTTGGAACTTTCTGGATATATTACCTATACTCTACCTTCTAGTCTTGACATTTGTTTACAGAAATTCTAAAAATAATCTTTTAATTTACACTTAATATTATTATTAAGCAGACAACTATAAATAAAGTTGACACATACAATATCTTTTATTACAGTGGTTCAAAATAATATATCGAGTGTCAGTGCCAGGATTTGTTGGATGGGTCTACGCTGGCTATTTTATGCCTGATGAGCCCAGTCGTTTACTATCTGCATTATACACGGCATTCGAAAGACCTATCACATGTATTATCTTTTGTATAGTACTCTTGGGTTTTATCTACCGCATTGATAGTAAGTATTTATTTGCTTAAAACCATTTATATTGCAACTTTATAATGGTAGCCAGACCAAGAGTAAAGCTGTGGCTAAAACGATGGTTTTTATTTCAGAAGCGGTACTGTTGAATCTAAACTTGTTAATATGATCGTCGATTGTTAATATAATATCGATTAAAAATTATCGTATATGCCTTACGTGTTCGTTTGTGAGGTTTAAAATTTATTGTGCGCAGAAAATCTAAAGTCATGTGATACCTAATATGTGATTTTAACTCACAAGTCACTTCTACGCCTATTATTTGAGAACTGGTAGTAAATGTAAAATTAGAAGAATTAAATGTATATTTCTTTTTTTGACGTTCATAAGTGTACATTACGTTACATACACGAATAAATGATTTTTGAATTTGAAATTGAATTTTGAAACTTCGATAGGTTAAAACAAACACTTAAAAATCCTTAAATATTTGCAATTAACAAAATTTACAATTACAAAACCTCTGTTAATACTGTATTTTTTAAGATTTTTTATTGTTCTTTTTAAAATAATAATATAGTTTTTTATTTATTATTAATAAAAGCGTTGTTTAAAAAAGTTTCATGGCTATAGAAAATATTTTTAAACAGTAAAATCACGAATTTCAGATATATACTGGCGCGCCATGTCTTGGAGTGGTTGGCAGTTGTTAGGACGCATGTCACTTTGCACTCTTATGGTACACTGGACTTTCAACCTCTTGCAGATTGCGTTACAAACTAATGTCAAAGAGGTATCTGTTTTGGAAAATGTAAGTAATGATTATATGTTTGCAGGGTTTACAAATAATATGTGTATGTAATATTTTTATTTCTCATTTTTATTTTATATATATTAAATCCTTTGTTATATTAACTATATATAAGCTTATTCCTGATTTCTTTAACTTTTTCAGACAGGTCACTGGCTCGTGACAGTTTTAATGACGTATTTGACATCTATACTGCTTCATTTGCTGGTCGAGATGCCAGTACAAAAATATCTACGAGCTGCTCTAGGCATATAGAGATACATATTCAAGAAAGTTTAAAAATATAAAAAGAAGAAGATGAAAGATACAAAGTTCAAGAACTTCAACATTGGGTTACGTTACTGTAACTTTTGGAGGGCGATGTATATTTTATAAGACATTTAAAAAGCTGTCTTCTTTACTAATAGGAAATATGCGTATTTTTAATTAGCCATTCACATGCTTATCAACGCCAACCTTTTGCATTTGCCTATTGTTGTTATTAGGTAGTTATTGAACAAATGAATTATTAAGAAGTATGTATGTATAAAATTGTATGCAGATTCCCTAATGTCTATCTATCATATAAAAACATTCTAAACTGTTCTGTACTATAAAACAATTAATGATTATTTATTAATGATGAAGTGTTATTGTATAAATATTTACTTGTAACTATTGATATTATTACCATGGCATATATAACAGATTGTTTGTATTATAAACTTCCATTCTGGGTGCTTAGGCAAGATGCCTTAAAAGTAGTGTATGAAGAAAGTCAAAAACCAAATTATATGACAGTTTGTCTCATCCGGTAGCCTAGGCCCTATGCTCAAAAGGTGTAAAGATGATACAATAATCGACGCCATTCCATTCCTCATTGCTACGAAAAGACAAACATTGATGCTCACGCTTTACCGTTTGTTATTTGCATGATTTTTATAACGTAATACTGTACAAAGCTTTATACAATCCAAATCTCTTATATATATAAATATAACCCTTTTTTTCAGTCCGAAGAATTCTAACACAAGTTGAATATTATATTTTTCTAACAAATTATCAAACAATGGTATCTATTTGACTGATTTCAATAACTGTAACCATAGAGTTTTAATATAAAAGCCTATCTTTCCTTATTTGCATGTTTTAAGGAGACGATTTTTCAAAGAGGCTTTCTTCTCTTGATGGTTTCTACGTAAAATCCACACATTTATAAAAAAATAACCGATGAGCTCACTAATCCTGCAGCCGGATCTCGTACTATTATAGGTGGTTTGTTATATAAGATGGACGGCCTTAAGGGAGGTGCAATCAAATATATTTTCTAATGCATTCCGCCACACACATGACAGGTACCAAAAGGCTCTCCGCGTACTTCTTGCCACTTCCCGAAATGTGATATGGGTGGCGAGCTTCGTCTCCGTCGAAAATATATTCGGACTAGGTTCAATGGCGTTACCACGAGTAGTTAGGGCAAGATAAACTATACATCCTATTAGAGCCCCACCTGACGGGAATACATACAAAGTTACATACGAGGGATTCTGGTACGTTCTCGACTAGGTTCGCCCCAAGCCATGCACGGCATGACCACACCATAAATTTACATTTATACAATAAATTATAGCTGGAAATATTTGTTTGGAAGTTAAATACTAGTACAATAGCTTATGGCAGCAGTTACAAAAACTGAATGCTTCTTTATATAATATTAATTGTAAGTATTTTTTTCAATAACCACATTTATCGCATCCGGTAATAATGATTGTTAATGTTGGCAGTGTATTTTTAATACTTTCTTATAAATTTGTCAATACAAATTATCTTCTGTAATATTTTATTCCCAATGTTAAAAACGCCTAAAGATCCTTGTTGTAAAATAAAATATTCAAATTATTATTATCGAGTAGGCATTTAATTATAATTTTTTTACGTTAATATTGTCTTTATATAAAACTGGACGAGGTCAAAGAATTGATTCGTAAGTTCGCATGACTTCAGTAACCACGCGTGTTTTTTAAGATGGTTAAGTGGCTGTTGTTAGTAATATTAACAGTGGTAGAGGCAAAATTAAATGGTATGTACTTTTTCAAGTGATAGATTTTTATGAATACCTAATTGCCTATGTTGTGTATAGTACAGATTCCATGTTTAAAGGATTTCGATATGGGAAATATCCTATTTGGAGTGCATCTTTTAATTCTTAAATTATAGAACAGTATTGTGTAATATATCTAACAATTGTACTGCCGTAGAAAAGACTCTGTTAGGTAAATGTCGTATACGGAATAGTAAAGAATGTAACTGTGCACAATATATATAGTTATGGCTATAACATAGTTCGCGCATCAATTTCTCTTGATGAATCGGACGACTCTCGAGGGCTTTGTGGGGAAAATTATTAATGATATTTATACAACCAATTAATATCATTAATAATTTAAGTGCGAATTTCTGTTTGACACATGGGAAATCTAATCATAAAACGACGGGTTGCATTCCGGGATTTGCGACAGAAGTTAAAACTTAAATATTAATTTTGTGCATTTTTGATATTTTGGAATGGTTAGGGAATAATTTTGCACGAATTGCTTTAATTATCCGTTTAAATTTACTATTATTTTACAGTACTTTAGATGTATTGACAATTTTTTTGTGTTTTTTTTTTAATATTTTAGATCAGTATGACGTTTGTCCAGAACAGATATCCAACAAGTCCAATTTACAAAAATGGATACCCGATAAAACCAATGCAACAACCATAATAGAGGAAATTAATTCTTCCAAGTCTAATATGGTTAATTCACGATCGTTGAAATTTTCTCATTTGAAAAGTGTCAACGATATTACTGGTAAGTTATCTTTAGTTTGCTTATCTTGCCCAAGCCGCGTACAAATTATTTGAAGAAATCTATTAGGTATGAGGGTGTGCAATTATTTAATCAATTACCATCTCAAATTCGCAATATTGAAGTGTTTGACAAATTCAAGAAGGCATTAAAGATGCATGTTAGAATGAACATAGCTGACTAAAATTTTTACGGCTAATGGCGACGTGTATCTCGCTCGTATATAATATATACATATTTATATTAAGTTTCTCATGTAAATAAATATTTATGTTTTGTAATGAGAAATAAAGTTCTTTAAACATTAAGTTATTTATTTTTATTAGTGAATCCTACCGTCTATACCAAGCAGAATTATGATCGATATGTATTCGACTTCTTCATTAGTAGTCACTGTTTAAGTACCTCCCTCTAAATAGTTTCTCTCGTGTATTTGTTTCGACTCTACCTAGAGTGGACCTCCAAAAGTTATGAATTTTACTGAAATACCAAAATTCAATTTTTCTTAACTAAGGCTTAAAGAGCTATGTGACATAAGCGGAACTCGAACTCTTATTAAAAAAATAATAATTCATACTTACGTAATGAATTGTAAGATTTACTAGATATTCTATGAGGAAATATGTTAAATAAATGTTTTTGTCCATAAAAACATATTATGTATATAAAAGTAATTACTAAGTAAGTAAAGTAACGTCGTTATAGTAGTTTATTTGATTTCTTTTTCTTTTAATTCGTATCTTTTTATAAATGAACGAAAAGAAATAATACAATATGAACATATTACATAGCCAAAACCATTTTCAGATGATTTATACTACGCGATGCCACCACTATTCCAGTTGGACGATTATCACGCGTGCCTGGTTCGAAATGGAACTTTTTGCCTAGGCTCCTTCCACTTATCAGCCCCTGACGACAACCAACTTTATAGGCTTCTACAGGTACGCTATATTCTTTTAAAATTTAATGACTATGCAAAAAGTCTATATAAATCAATTTTTAGTGGGTGTCTTCCAATGCGAGAAATCGGTTCAACCATACACAGCTGCATCGAGGATTGTGTCTGAACACAAGCTGCATCGTATCTAACACACCAATGTCCCATAAACAGAAATTCCAGCAGTGCGTTAATAATATCACAAGGTATTTATTATATAGGGTACTCACGTTTTGATTATTACCATTGTTTTTTATTTAACGCCGACTTAAAAATACTTTGTACTCATGAAGATACAGATGTACGCGTATTTGTCATAGGTCTCAATATGGCTTAGAAGCTTCCTTGCTACGCCTGGATTACTGCAAGGACGCGCAGACACCATCGAGCGTACCGCTTGATGTCGTCGATCACATTTTCTTAGCACTCTGCATCACGCTACTTGCCGCAAATGTGCTCGGAACACTATACGACATTTTTAGGGATAAGACATACAAAGGTATTTTGTTTATACTTTTAAGCCCTCACATATGTGTGTGTGCTGCAATCTGTGTGTAAATTATAACTTCATATGTTTTAAGGCAACCAGCTTCTTTTATCGTGGTCTGTTATCAGCAACTACAGGAACTTCACTCATATTTACCCCAACGAAGACACCATCGTGTCCCGGTTCAACTCAATACATGGTATAAAGTAAGACATCCTTTTAAAATATTTATGATTTCATAGAATGAAATAAAATAAAAATAAACTGCTGTTGGAGTTATCGTGAGTATACTATGAATTAATTGCTAACGAGGAAGAATGGTGAACGGTAACTCCATCTAAAGAAAGGATTTTCGACTTGTAAAACCAGCCCGAAGGCCTTCCTAGCTAGCTAAGGGTTCAAGATTTAAGATTTTTTAAGAAGGGTTTAAGATTTCTTGACCCTAGGGTCAAGAAATCTTATACACATATTTACTGAGCGGTTGGAGTAATCAAAGGATGTTAAGAGGCTTACCGGCAATTTAGGACATATTTAAAGTTTAATTTGATGCTTTATTAGCTAAGTTGTAATATATTTTCAGGACTCGCATGTTTAAATTTTTCAATGTCTTGTAATAAATATTTCAGATCATTTATCCTGCTATTAATAATGATGGCTCATTCGGCAATAGCGATACATATGTCTTACATTTACAACACTAAAACACAAGAAACGGTGAGTTATTTTAATTAAAGTGAAGCTTGGAAGATTGCGGTAAGGGCCTCACTGCATCGTAATGGAAAATGTACTTTATAAAAAAAAATCTACTTGAATTGAAATTTATACACGACTATGTATAAGTTTAACGGATTTTCGGTTGTGGAAAGATACGAAATGAACAACATTTATTTATTTGGAATAGATTGACGGGCATCCAGCATTAACGATTCTGACGAATGGCAGCCAGGGCGTGCAACCATTCATTGTCCTCTCCAGTTTTATCTTCGTTCACAATTTCCTACTTCTGGATGAGCAATACAAGAAGCGATCTCCTGTCCTCATATTCTTTGTTATGCTGCTACGACGCATTGCAAGGTCTGCTGAATTTAAATCTTAATATATATATAAATCCTGTCACGATGTTTATCCGATGGACTCCTAAACTACCGAACCGATATCAATCAAATTTGCACACATGTGCAGTAAGATCTAACTTAAAAGATAGGATAGCTTACATCATTTATACCCGCAATATTATTGCAAATATTTGTTTATTATTTAATACAATTCTAACAGATGGCGCTGTGTTAAAAGGTCCAACCTTTCACATAAGTTATCCTACCGTTTGAATAGTTTACTACTATGTAATACAACAAAAACATTAGCCACAGCAACGCTTGGCCGAGTCTGCTAGTTTATAATAAAAGTTTCATTATCCTTAAGGCACCATTAGGTGGGTACGTTGGTAGGGACATGTTATTTATTATATATGGTTCTATGTTCTAGTCTGCCCTCAAGAAAAACTGTCTTTAAACTATCAAGTATTCGTATATCAACGTCGCAGCCAACTAGCTTAATAAGCCGTTCAATGAAGTGCCTAGCCTTTTAATTAGCGGCCTGAAAGGTATTCAGCCGTGTTTGTAACAACATTTAATAAACTGGCTGGGTAAAGCTTCGGCCATTCGTACGATATATACAATATCAGTTAAAAATCTATTTTATTCGCTTTCCATACATACATATGAATGTGTATGGAAAATATATTTTTTAATTTATAATATTTGCCTTTGTATAGAATAACTTAAGTCTTATTGTAAGGATATTATTCACAAAAAATTCTTGATTTATAAAATAAATTAAAGGTCAGAATAGGTAGCAGGATTATAAATTACGTAATTCTTATAAAAACTCATAAATACTTCAAAACAATTTTCAAATAAACATTAAAATCAGCTTAAATCTTAGCCTTGAATTAAATTCAATAAAACGATAATTCACCTTAATCTTTACTTTTTGTATCCTCATATAAAAAGTGAATTAATCACACCCTCAATAGTTGTGTACTTACCTACATTTATGCAAACATATTCGGTTCATTTTTCTTTACGCTTTGGGATAAAAATTACTTGAGGCTACTTTATG
The DNA here is from genome assembly GCF_905147795.1 of Pieris rapae. Classification (NCBI taxonomy): domain Eukaryota; kingdom Metazoa; phylum Arthropoda; class Insecta; order Lepidoptera; family Pieridae; genus Pieris; species Pieris rapae. Next base: position 4,089,316 of record NC_059511.1, on the reverse strand, counting down.
CTTTAGTATTCTACCCACTTTTATGTTATATATTGTGAAACAATAACATGACCGCAATGCCTTGCAAATATTTATAATAACAAATTCGGACGAAAATTAAGGAGATTCCCAATCTCAATGCTTTACCTTCAAAAGTTAAAAGTCATACGTGCATTCCAGAATATTACCACTATACATATTCATGGTGGGTTTTACGGCAACATGGAGTCGTTTTATAGCCGACGGCACGATGTGGACTCCAATTATGGAGAAGGAAGCTCAACTCTGCCGAGTGAAGTGGTGGTCGCACGCGCTGTTCATAAATAACCTTTATCGCCCTGACGATCGCTGTCTGATACAAACCTGGTATGAGTTTATACTGAAACACAGAAATATTTGTATAATTGTTTTGGTCAATTCAATTTTGATTTAACTATTGTAACTAAAACGTTAAAATCGCAAACTGAAACTTTCTCTGAATATTTTTCTGATTTCAGTGATCAGTGAACTTAAATTATTATAGCTAATAATAATTAAAATAAATTACAAAAAAACGCAACAAAATTAAATTGAAATCAATTTTATTGTGTTTTCATTATATAATTTTACATACGTAATTTAGCAGGTTTGTCTTCATATTAAAGTCAAACTATTTTTCAGGTTCATTGCAGTGGACATGCAATTGTATGCACTATCAATCTTGCTGGCAATCGCACTGACCCGTTGGACAAAAGTTGTGATCAAAATTATACCATTATTATTTTTCGTTACTATACTTTGTAACTTCATCGCTGCCTACACTTTTAATTTAAAGGCTAGCTTGTATTTATCTAATCCTGAGTAAGTATTTACAGCTTTCATACCTAACATTATTTATACATACTTTTTATTGCTTTGCCTTGGCCTACGACCTTACACACATGGTTCCCGCAATTATGCGAATACTAGATAGTACAAGCCATCGTTAAGAACTACCAAATGTTCGTGGAACCTCTTTTGGGTTCATCGGTTCATTGTTTGGTACGGAGTACTTTGCCTACTACGCGCCCTTCACGGACCTACGACCTCTCTGCGGACGACAGCACAGAGGCATATATATATCTTTACACTGTTCATGCAGGTACTTCTCGGGCAGTTGTCAATCCGTACTGGATAAAACTTGTGTCTGAAGTCTCTAAACTTTGCTACGTTTTTATCCGTTTCTTTGATAATTTTTACTTCATAGACAATGTGATCAGCTTTCTAACACATGTAGATTTTTGTGTTTGGTATATTTTCCTTTACTGCAAGAGCCAGAGTTAGAAGCGCACATAGCAGAAAGTCAATTGGTGCACATCTAAACTACGACTTCAGAACGCCGCAGAGCCAACGCGACTTTGCGATTCTCATACAGTAAAACTAACGTAATTATTTGCTATTAAGATATTTGAAGATACTACACTATGGCATGCCGTCTTTTAAATGGCTGTATGCGGCACCGTGGGCCAGCCTACCAGCATCTCTACTAGGAGTGGCGACAGCCTACCTGTACTACGAAATGCGCAATAATAAAATCGACTTACACAAGTATAAGGTATTATTTATTTTTACGTAAGTACCACAAAAATATTATTAATTTGCCGAAGACAAGTCAAAAGATATCTGAAAATTAAGACAGGGATAGAGATATTCTATGGGTGCTAAGCAATTTGTTTTATTACTATTTGGAATTTTCTAGATTTATAATCCTCTAATCTTGACAATTGTACTATTACACTCTAGCACTTCGGATTGAAAATATCAATGTTCTAGCAGTGGGATTTCTGTTCATAAATACTATAAATACAATCTTTCAAATAATACTAAATACATATAAAGCTCTATCATTATAAACAAACAAACTTGACACATGCATTATCTTTTATTTCAGTGGTTCAAAATAATATATCGAGTGTCATTGCCCGGATTTTTTGGATGGATCTACGCTGGCTATTTTATGCCTGATGAGCCCAGTCGTTTACTATCTGCGGTTTACGCGGCATTCGATAGACCTATCACATGTATTATCTTTTGTATGGTACTGTTGGGTTTTATCTACCGCATTGATAGTAAGTATTTTCATACTCACTTTTATATTCCAAGTTTACAATGGATATGACCAAGAGTTAAGACGTTCCTTTAACGATGGTTTCTAATTAATAAAAATTACGCTACATTTGAATCGAAACTGTCAATGTAAATATCGTGATCGTCGTAAAGATCGACAACTTTTTTATCGTAAATCACTTAATATTTAACTTGGCCAGAAAAACTAAAGTCCTCCTTTAGTGATAATTCGTCAATTTAACTTACAATTCATTAACCAAACTGGGATAGTAGTAGTAGTAGATACATATAATTTTTTAAATTTTACAGCTAAGCAGATGAACACTTAATATTTTGAGGCGAAAGATGATATTATCTGATACGACCGTAATGTAGTAGTGTGAATTAATATGATATATATTATGATATGAAGCCTTTATTACACTTTACAAAATATACTTATAAACTTATTTAACAAACATTTATGTTTTTTCTAAATAAAAATAAAGTTGTAATTATTAGAAACGTTGTTTAAGTATAGTTGTGGCCATATAAAATTTCAAAATATTGAACAGTATAAACACGAATTTCAGATATCTATTGGCGCGCTATGTCTTGGAGTGGGTGGCAATTGTTAGGTCGCATGTCACTTTGCATTCTTATGGTACACTGGACGTTCTGCCTTATACAGGTTGCGACACAGACGAATGTTAAAGAGGTATCTGTTTTGGCGAATGTAAGTAATCATTATATATTTGCAGGTTTATCTTTTACTTAATCGATGCAGAAATAACTGAAAAATTGTGCTACCCCTTATCTAATCTTCTCTTAAGTAGTAGCTCATGTTTAATTTGTCTGTTATCATATACCTATCGGAAAATACTGTTTTAACATTTCTTCATTTTATGTTTTTGTATTAGGACTATTAAATGTTTTGTTTTTCATATATTAGCTTACACCTTATTTCTATATTTTTTTCAGTTAGGTCACTGGCTTGTGACAGTTTTTATGACTTATTTGACGTCTGTACCGCTCCATTTGCTGGTTGAGATGCCGGTACAAAAATTTCTACGAGCTGCTCTGGGCGTATAGAAACACAAAAGAAAATAACCACATTTAATATTCAAAGTTCAAGAACTTTATCTATAGGTCTTTCAAAAGATTAATTGTGTGTTAAAGAAGGGAAAATTGCAAAAACTGCTTGCTATTCTGATAAGGATATATGCGTACTTTTTGTATAGCTTTTATTAGCCATTTACATCTTTAAGTAGACAAACATAGTTTTATATTATGTATTTAGTATATTACATTCTCATTCAATAAATTTGAGCCGCTCAATCGGCGACATTTTGGTTTGGCTTTATATTATTTATATTTTAAGAATTTGTAATAATAGATAACATTCATTCTTAAAAAAGCAACCGGCGTCCTTATCACTATCAAGCAATCTCTTCTAGGCATCGCTAGTAAGGATGGGAATAGGGAAGCACATCTCATAACTTTTTGGCGAAGATCCTAAATTGGGAAGTAAATTTGGAAGTAAATTTAAACATGTATCTAAATCTCCCAAGTGTTTAATAACGTACAAAAAAATCTTAAATATTCTGGAACTATAAAACAATTAACTATTACCTTATATTTATTACGCTATAATATTAATATCTAACAAATATTTTAACTTACATATATGGTAATAATTGGTTATAACGTTCTTGCAAGGCGGCCTTATAGATATTATTAGAAGCGGCGACATCCCTTGATGCGACAATCGGCGAACGTAAAACGCATACCACTCAGCCCTTCTAAGAGGAAATCGTTAAGGCAAAGTCAAAGTGCATTTTTTTATTTTTATTCTCTAGCCGGATAAGTCAAAGTGCAATGTTCTCTACATTACCAGTGTCTGTCTCTTTGCGTCGAACTCCACTACTTTGGATGACTAAAGTAAGGCAACACAAACATTATTCCAGTTTGTTACTACGATTCCTGAAATTATATTCCGGCAACGTGCTATCCGCAGAACAACGTACGCTCTCCGAGAATATAATGCAACTGAATTATGCTTTCTCGCCGATCGGAGCACCAAAGTTGTCATCGCCAAAGCAAGTTCCGATCTTAGACCCGTGAACACTGGGGTGAACCTTGTGGAAGGCCTTGTGTTCTATCTCCGACTCTTTTTATTCTGCATATCAATGATATGCTGCAACGTAGCAATTCTTAAGTTCTACTATCTTACATCTTAGCATTCATTGCAATGCAGACGACAGCACTGACTGCTGAGTAGCGATCAGGCCGCCCTCTAGAACATGTTTTTAAAGTTTATTTGTTTGTTATTATTATTGCTCCCTTGTTCGCTCTACGACTCGCGAACTGGTAGTAGTTAGAATAAATAAAAATAATACTCGAATCCAGCCGCCTTCGAGTTTTGAGCTTAGAAACATATTTTGCGATTCTTTTTTTATTTATATAGTTTATACAAAATATAGTATATTATAATTATAGAAGTCAAATCTACACAAACTATTTGAAGTTTTTTCTGCTTTCGTTTCTGGCATTCACGTTTTGTAAGTAAATACTGTACTAAGCTTTGTATGTACAATCCGAATCTCTTACATATTGGTTCGAATACAAACTTATTTTATTCAGTCCGAAGTATTCTGAAACAAGTTAAATATATTAATATTTGTTTTTTTTTAACAAATTATCAATCAATTGTACAATATCTATAACTATAGGGCCTAGACCTACTATCAATAGTTTTCGCACCGCATGCGATGAAAGATTATAGGCAATTTTTACACCTTGGGTAACATTATTGTAGTTTCAGTAGGGATTCTTTTTTTTCTTGCAATTAGAGCATTCATTAATTGGCGATAATATTACATTCAAATGGTGAAAGAATTTTTAAAATCGGTCCAGTACTTTTTAACCCATTATTTCATACTCAGATGCAAATCCTTTTTATTTAGTAGTATAGTATAGTACGTGGGTAACACTAAAAATATTTAGAACTGGCCAGTTAGAAATATTGTTAATGAAAACTTTTGTGAATTTAAATTTTAGAACTCTGATAACCTAATGTAGTATATTGCATTCATTTGTCATTCGTTTTAGTGAATTGGCGTAAAATCTGAAACTCTTGTTACAAGTGAAAATGAACCTTACGCGAAAAAATTTCGGTAAATGACTTATTATGACTTTCGTTGTGGGTTTACACAACAACAAAGCTATGATAGTACATACAGTCCTGGCCTTGCGACTTTCATTTATTCCAAGAACTAAAGATAAAATTCGAGGTATTCGATCCCTGAAGATGCGGTGAAAGCGTACGAAAATACCACAAAAGAAACCCCTAAGGAAGAATGCGACGAAGTGCATAGAGGAACGAAGATTACTTCGAATAACAATAAAAGTATTGGCACCTTTCTACATTAAGCCGTTTTTCTTTTTCTAAACATTTTCAGTTTTACTTAGGTATTTCAAAGTCCGAAACCACCAGAAGTACTCGTACAAAATGTTTTACTAATAGTAACTAGTCGGTCCTTGCTTACGAGTATTTCATCAGAATACTTACGATTAAATATTTAAAGATGCTCGCAAAAACATTTGAATCGGTTTTTCCACCATAATGTGTAGTGGGATTGAAGTAATAAAGGTCATAAATATTGTAACAAACACGTGTCCACCCTGTAAAATAATATATTTATTACATAATTAATAGTTTTAATTCGCGCCAATCTGCACTATATCCACTCCTTATTACGGTAGCAGTATTAAGGGTCTGTTTCACAATGTCCGGATATTTCCAAATAAGCTATTTATTACTTATTGGCAGGATAAATAGTATTTTTCCGTTTCACGACTGTCAGATAGCGCTATACGTCATGAAATTCGAAGTATCTTATTTAGAACTTTTATCTTTCGAATAATTTATGTGTGGCATAGCTATTTGGCACTTTATCCATACATTGTGAAACAGGCCCTAAATGTCATATTCTATCAAGTAGTGATAACTTCAATTCCAACTAAAGACATTTTTAGGAAGATTTCTAAAATTTGTTTTTATAATCTACACATTTATGAAAAGTAACATGAGATCTACTCATAAATATTACTTTAAAGTAATTAGTTGACTTACAACTTCAAAGATGGATATTTTATTTGTATTGGTTTGTAAGCCTATCTGCAGCAAGTCAAAACTCCAATGAATCATAAAGATACAAAGTGACATCCGTCCGAACACCTGCCAACCACTCCACGACATGAAGCGCCACCATATTTCTGCAAAAAGAAATTCAACTGTTTCAAAGCAATGCACTTTGCATGGCAGTGGTATCATTTAGTTATTTAATTATTAGTATTTCATATCAGATGAGGATCCTGCCTGTTTTATTCTAGAAATAATTAATCTGATTATACCTATTTTAATAAAGATATTAGCATATGAAAATTAAAAATAATAATATCTAAACTTAAAAAAATAAACAACGCGTGCATCGGGTGTCCAAGTGCATTTACTACTTGGTTTACGTTGTAATTACAATTCATAGATGTTTTATTGTATATTGATAATTATTTAAAATATTTCAAACTTACGATCAATCCGATATATAGAGCCGAACAACATAACACTAAATAATATGGCGTAGACAGGTCTGTCAATAGCTGCATAGACCGTAGAGAGAAGGTATGACGGGTTCTGCGGGAGCAGATACGCGCTTAGCACCCACGCAAAACAGGCGACTATGGAGATACGGTATAGTACTCGGAACCACTGGAAGATACGATACAATATAAGTATAGCATAGATGTTAATGTGAAATTAAACTTCACATAGTGGTTAACTTATAAAATGTTAAAGTGTTTTATAACAATGTTAAAGTTACTCTCCATACCTATTGTATCTAAACAAAGCATTTAAACAGAACTAATAAGAATTACCATATGGTGTAATGGTTGCATCTCCTTACAAACGTTGTGTAAATAAAAAATGGCGATTGTTTATTGATAGTTCTTCTATTCCGTTCTACGCCCTTGATTTGAGGACTGGCAGTAAATGTAAAAATAGAAGCATTCAATTTATATTTCTTTATTGACGTTCATAAGAGTACATTGTGTTAACTGTATGAATAAATATTTATGATTTTGAGTAACATTTATAAAATCTTGATTTGCTTAGGCGGTTTTGGATTTACAAAGTCACTAATGCATAGCTTCGCCACATAGTCTTTGTGACATGAACTGCCTTATTTGGTTTTTACGTTTCATATATAAATATTAATTTTAACTAAGGAAACACATCTACTGGATGAGAAGTCTACCACTTAGTACTATCCATATTGAAATTAACCTTAAACTTACTCGGTAGTTTTGCAAATTGATTTTGTCTTCCCGTAGATTGTAATATAGGAATCCAAGCATCACGCCTAGCAATGAGGCGGGCAAACTTCCCCAAGGAGCGGCATACAACCAGTTAAAAGACGGCTCTCCGTGGTACAATTTCCTCACAAACCTATTCGTTAAGGACAAATAAAGTATTTAGATAATTCACACAATGACACAATATATTTGTGATTAATTTTGTGAGAACAAAATTCTGCCTGCGTTACAGGTGTTAATGGGAGGAGAAGGTAAGCAGTTAGCACTGTCTCACTTTATCTCATTTTATTTATATGTATGAGTTCTTAGGAAAGTAACTAGCGGAACAAACAGTTTAGGTTACTTTTTATAATTGTTTGTATTAGATAATATTTGTAGCAATAAAATTATTGACATTATTATTATATTCACTGTAAAGACCTTATCAGTTCATGTTAATATCAATTCATGAACACTCAAACTTACTCAGGGGTCGTAATAAACACCATAGCAGTTAAGTCGTATGTATAAGCAGCAATGAATAAACATAGAATGGCGACAACGAACATAGCCAGAAGTATTTTAATAGCTGCTCTCCTTCGATTGGTTAGCAATATTGCCAGTAAAATAGCTAAGGCATACAGCTGCATATCCACTGCAACGAACCTGAAAATTGTATTTATTTATCCATTATACTATAAGCTTCAGTGTTTTTTATAGGAGATTGTTGTGGTTAGGATGCGTCAGGAGAGGTCCCAGATGTTATCTTAATCGCTCAGTGTAATTTACGTATTATGTACATTCAAAAAAAACTGTTCTAATTAAAGTTGAAATACCTTCGTCATAACGAATTGGGATAAAGTCATAGTTTAAAAAAATACCATGTTTGCAGTAGACAACGATCGTTAGGGCGGTAAAGGTTGTGTATGAAGAGTGCGTGAGACCACCACTTGAGACGGCACAGTTGAGCCTCCTTATCCATGATCGGAATCCACAGTGGTCCATCGCCCAGAAATCGGCTCCACGTTGCCGTGAAATACACCATGAACATGTATACAGGTAATATTCTGGAATAATATATAATTAATCAATACATAAGATCTCAAGTTTGTAAAAATATCGGCCTGTTTTAAATGTTTGGTAAATAACTTACCTGTTTACTATCTAAGATATTAATTTTATTTTTATTTAATAACACTTCGTTACATTACAATATAAAAATTGAACATAGGTAAATTAAAAGGAGAGCAACTGGCGGCCTTATCGCTTTTGACCGATCTCTTCCAGGCAACGAATGTGAGTGAAGAAAAAAATGTATTAAATTACATATTGTATTGTATTGTTATTTACCCTAGATTTCCTAAGAGTAGTGTTAAGCTACCGTTCGATCGACATCATGCATCATTATATGTGGACTATGAGTATATATGAGTATGGTGTTAAAATTACGCATTAATCTTTTATCAGTGCAAAATGTACCTTTCGCCCACGCATACACAAATGGTTAGTCAATCGATATTAAAATAATGGGATCCGTCGCAACATCCTTATGTCAGGAGACCGATATACCTGGTCACTCTTCGTAGAAGCATAATGAAGAAAAGTTGAATGCTGGAGATCTTGTGACGTAATTCCATCAATTGGAAGTTGTGGATGAAGAGAAAGCTGGATAGCAATATATAGCCCTGCACACCGATGCTGCCATTTGTAAGAAACATAGCCAGTGGGTGCAGCCGTCGCTATATATAGAGTAGAAATTATTAATTTTTTTATTAAGAACAATAACAAAATATTAAGAAAAATATATGGGTAATGAAAATTTTGGTATTTTTTTATATTGAATCAATATTATATATATATATCGGTCCAGACTGCATATATTTGTTATAATACTATAACATATATTTTTTTAATCAACATGTACCTACGAATATTACTTATTTCGAGTTAATAAGGCAAAGCATTTTATAATTTCTAATAGCCAGTACTAATTTCATTACGAGTTTTAGTTATATGAGCATATTAAATATGAGCAGCAATATTGTATTTAAAATAAACCAAGCTAATTTTGGCATATTTGATAATTTAGTGAACATAGTTAAATTTACATCCCTTGGCGACATTAAAATATCACCATTAGGAAAAGGATAAATTAATTATAGAATATTTTTTTTAATTAGATGCAGCGGACTAAGTACTTACGGTTTCCAAAAATTCCGGATTGTGCAAATAGCCGATGTGTGAAACAATCACCGAGTGAGCTAAGATCTCCACGATGAGGGAAACTGATCTAAAAACAAATAGACGAATAAGAGTGATTTTAATATGAATATGCGAAATATAAATAAAATTATATATGTTATAATAATTCAATCCGAGTTTTTTTTATCTATGACACAAACTTATTGAACTGACGATCATTATCAATTTATTAACTTAAATTTGTTGTATTTGTTATAATTAATTCCAGTTTTTTATTAAATGCAGTATTTGATGGAGATTTACGTATATCGTAAACTTACTTGAAGCCATGTATGGGGTTGAACCGGGATACAAGAGTGTCGTCATTGGGGTAAACGTGAAATAGCTTCTTGAAGTTATTGATTATAGACCATGATAACAGCAGCTGGTTGGCTATAAAGAAACGTAATATGCTTTATTTAGTAGATTTTACACAAAATATTGGAAAGAAACTGTATTCTTTTCTGTGCACAAATAAACAAAGGATTGATGAAGATTGCTGTGTACAAACTTTTTATAAAAAATATATACCAATTAAGTATAGGTACAACATTTTGTTGTACATTCGAAGATCAATATTTTATACTTAGCGAGTGGAATAATTTCGTTAGCTCGTCACACAGTATGACGTAATCGAGTACGATTCAGTAGATTCCTAGGAATGGACAGTGCGGTTACAAAACCTTCCATGCCTCATTATACTTTTATAAATTATTTATTTATTTACATGTTTTAATGCATGACAGTCAACACTCTCATACAAATAGTGCAAGTGTGGCAAATCTTTTTAAATTAAACAAAAAAGATGAGACAAATTTTATAATACTTATCTCATCTTTTTTATTATAATAATATATTTTATCAGTCTAAATATTAATTATGGCTTGATTACTTATAGTCCACATGTATAAATAACAAAGTAAGATAGGTTAAGTGGACAAAAAAACCATCAAGAAATACACAATTATTATTCATGATCGCATGTTTTACGCTGGATTTACCAGTTTAACTTGTTAGGAACAATAAAATTTCATCAGTTCGGAAATAACACTATTATAGAATTAAGGCTGTATTCATAAGGACAGGAATAAATAGAAGACAGAAAAAAATGTATTATACCATTAATTAATTAAAACCTTGGGGTATTTCTGTGTTGTGCGTATGTTCGCAAGTTTCCTTGTGCAAGGGTATTTACTATTTAGTTTGCGTCGGGGAGTTACTAGAACTTTAAAAACTGAAAATGACGAAACTAGTAGAACGTTTTTATCTTAACTTTCATATAATAAATGGTGGCCGTGTTCAAGTCCTTGAAGGATCAGAATCGTGGGACATACGCATCCACTTCTTCCGTACAAGCGTATATACGAGTACATACCAGGAATGAAAATCTACTCCCGCCGCAATAATTATAAAAACACAAGTATGTCTGCCCCACTGACTATACTTCATATATACGTTTATAAAAACAAAAGTAAGTTTTTAAAAATAAGTTGAAATCACCTTGTACAAGTCCAGTGTTATAGGTTATAATATAATAATAGTCAACACAAAATATTAATGTTAATTATGTAATCCTTTTTTACTGCGTGGTACTAAAAAATTTTTTGATTACCAGGCACTAATAAATAATTAATATAATTATGCAATAAAGATAAACATCAAGAGATTTATTTTTAGTTTATAAAAAAATAAGGTTTTTTTATAAACTACAAACTAAATCTCTTGAGGCTCAATAAATGGCCTTGTACTTGATATACGATCGGTCGATTTTAGTGTGGATTTGGCACGGCCTCTATTCTCACAGAAAAAGCAACTTTCGATGGTAAGGGTACTAGGGATATACACAAACACACCTTTTTTATCTTTATTCCTGGAGAGGTCATAAAAAGTTCCAATAAGATTGGCCACAAGGAGCGCAGCGCATAGTACGAAAAATCCTTGGTCGGCGACATCAGGCGGCACGCGACGCGGTGTCTGCGCGTTCTTGCAATAATCCAGGTGGATCAGAGTCGCGTCTAATCCATATTGAGACCTGTATCAGAGGCTCTTACATATTTGCCATCGAACTCGTAAGTTACACTATAAGAATATACCTTCTCACCTGCTTAGATCGTTAACACACTGCTGGAATTTCTTACGGTTCGATAGATGGCCATCGGTCCTGCCAAAACAGGTCAAGCTTGAGCATAGACCGCGATGGATTAGTGTATGATTGAAGCGATGTTTCTCATAGGAGTTGGCCTGCCAATACACAAGAACGCTAAAGAATCTTTGATTTTAAATGTATTTAAAAAGTTGACAAAACTTATACTCCTAATTTCGTGAATTGTGCCTAGGCGATGCCTAGCGACCAGCCATTGGCCTACTATATCAAATCATAACAGTGTACATCACATAGAAATTGTAAACTGATTTCTTTTTACCGTATTAAAATGTTTACTTACCTGGAGGATATCATAGAGTTTCTTGCCTCTGTAGTCTATATGTGAGTAGCCAACGTTTTCTGGGCTGTCTATGGGGGTAATTTGTCCATTGTCTTTAGGAACAGTGAGATGAAAGGAGCCGAGACAGAAAACTCCATTTTTTGCGAGACACGTGTCGTAGTCATCGAGTTGGAACAGAGGAGGCATTGAATAGTATTCATCTGTAAATGAGATATATCTTAAAACGGTCTTAAAGAGTATTTCTTAAAACATAAACAAATTAATTACTGGTTAGTCAACATTTATTAAACTTTGTGTAAATTAGATGGAATATTTTGCGAATCAATATGTTACATAATGATCTAGTTGATTCTGAATAAATTTGTATGTGAAGACCTACAATATTGGTTCGTTCGAAACTCATTAATATTAATTAGTCATTTTATTTTTTTAACCTTCGCGTCTATAAATATATAGGTACAGTTATTCAGACGTATCAAATAGTAATAAATACAGTACAATTATGTTTTATCTGTTTGGAGCGGTGCTTTTCTAGAGGCATGGGATCCCCACCATCAGGTCGTGAGTTCCAATCACAGCAACATTATAATGACAATTCCATACTGGGATTAATTCAATTATCAGGAAACTAGCATACATAATAACAACAAAATAACAATATGTGTCATAAGATCAGGGCCTGATTAACCCTTAGGCTAATTAGGTTGCAGCTTAGGGCGCGACAATCTAGGAGGGCGTGTTGAAATTGCGTCTTCGCCAGATGCTATGCATCATCGACGGTACAAAAATCTGTCACAAACTGGAATAAAATCAAAGTAAAGATTTCAAAATATGTATAACAAAGGATAAACGTTTTGCAGAATGCGTCCATTTGGCATGGTTAAAATCTGACACCGAGGCGAGCATTATATTAGAACCCCAAAGAGATTGGTTGCAGTTAAAAAAAGTTTTAATATTTATTGCATGTTCCGAATGTGAAGATAATATTAAGTTTTTTTTTGCAGCGGCGAAAGGTCATTTTCAGCACTTAAAAGAGTAAAAAATGACTGCGCTCCACTCTCCGCTAGCAAAATCTTGCAGCGCTCTCGCTAATGTACATAGAAAGTGATTTTTTACAAACTGTTAAATTTGGGCGCATTCTGATAATAGCCTTGAGCGGTCAGAAACCTCGATCAGTTTCTAAGCCTGATTATCTACATGCCATGACTAGGGATAATGCGATACATTCTTCTTGGAAAGTAGAAAAAAGTACTGTCAGACAAAGCCCATATATTATATATTATAATAATAAAAAATAATTAATTTTGTTTTGTAATTTGTTTGTGTCGTGTTAATAAAAACTGATAAAATAATAATTCGTGCGGTAATAAACTAGCGTATTTCTGCGTCAAAAATTAACTACGGTTATTTTAGCTGGTAAATGAAGACTTGAGAACAAAATTAGGGGCTCACGCTCTTCTCCTAATGCTGAGATCAAGCCAACCTATATCGGCTTGACAACATTGTCTTCTTGGATTGTCGTATTACAGTTATTTATATTGAGTGTCTACTTTAAAGAATCCTTGGATCATATCTCGAAGTATATTTCAAACAATTAAAATAATTTTTGTATAAGCATTTACACAAAAAATAATTGACTAAATATGTCCATTCAGATTGTATTGGAGATGGATATCCTATTTCTTCTAAACAATTTATAATTTACAATCGCATTACAATGTATAATGATTTTTATGTTCTATCTCCATTATAATGTTTTGGAATTAATAAACTATTAAAAAAAACGAACCATTAAAATATTAAGTTAAGAACCAGATGGTTTTCAAACGAAAACACTTGAATTTCTATAAATCGTTAACATAATAAAAAAGACTGTTACGTTTAAACCCTAAATACAGATTAAATAAAATTTATAAAAAATTTAATTATTTAAAAAAAATACAATTAAGTTCCCTAATTAAAATCATCAGTTTTTAATTATATTAATCTAACCTTTCAGATGAGTTCCACTAGCCGCGGACGCCAAAAGCAACAAAGCGAGGCGCGTGTCCATCCCTACAACACTACCACCATATAGTTTTACACTGAAGCGATTATCCTCACACCATGAATTATAAACTCGAAGTAATCTTGTTTACATAGAATGAATGGAAAACCTTTGCGGAAATGTTATTTTGCTTTATGCGAACCAAAGGCTGCCAGACCATATAGTTTGATATTTAAAATGTGTACAATTCTGAGACGCTTATTTATCCTCTGTGTTTCGTATTTTTTGTGTGTAAGTGATTTAAAACTAATACTATAATATAGATTAATTGATAACAATTTCATTGAATTTTTTTACATGATATTCTTTTGATAATTTTATATTATGTCGCATATTATACTAGAAGTAACATCCAATAAGACGTGAAACATATATTTAAGAGAAATATTTTATAATATATGTATATTTATATAAAACGAAATCATCCTACTGAGAAAATTGCTTCTTTTTCTACCAAATTTTGTTTAATCGGTAATGAAAAGAGACGACGAGCGACAGCTGACTTTGAGGAATTTTTCTTTTTTGTAGATAAGAGGGCAAAAGGGCAGGAGGTTCACTTGATGTTAAGAGGCAAGAGTCGTGTCAATGCCATAGAGTATAAGAGTGCGTTGCGGCCCTAGGAATTGGTCCGCTCTTTTCTCGAAGGAACATACGTCGATTAGTTCGGAAATTCTGCAGTGGGTGGCTTGTTCGACACAGTGGTGTTGCGTGGTTAAACCCTAAACACCTTTACGAGCTGTGACACTCCGGTCAGCCTTTGTTGCCTTCGCAGGTCAGCAACGGAATCTGGAGCAACAGACAAAGAGCATATAGAGTAGGACGCATAAAAAGACACGCATCTCGTCCATTTTGCTGACCTAAAGTGCTAAATACGGCAACAGCGACAGAGTGGGCCCCCCAGAGTACAAAGGACAGTCTGTGCATGCACTACCGAATCCTGATTCCGGTGGATGGATGTTGGATGTCTAGAGGGGGATTCATCACCCGATGTGAAGAATCAGGAAGCAACCGAAAGCAACACGGCAGTTACTAGGAAATATAATTTTAAGCTTAATTGAATAAACATGCAGATTACACGCAACCAATATATATAAATTAACAGCAAACAAATTAAATCGAACGTAGTAGATAATAATATTTATCCAAATAGTTATTCTTCGGTTCGGTATTTCGGTACCAGATGGAGAGAGGTAATCGTATCAAATAGATTGAATTTAAGTTTTATCTTTCATAATACATTTTTTCAAAGTGTACGAAGATAAATATTTTAAATTAGCTTGTTTTAATATATGAAGGTTTAAACATATTCAATTGTATTTCTTTTTCTATCTTATGTTGGTAGCAAATTATAAGTGAGCCTCTTGGGTCTAAGGGCGGTTACAGACTAGCGTTTTTTACACGTATGTATAAGCTCGTTTTTGGAAGTGCATGTAGGAACGTTGTTCGTAATAGAATCAATTTTATTTTAATAAAATTTAATGAGGCCATGAGGGTGATCCCAAAAATATTTTAACTCGGCTGATCCGCGCATTGTTAATGAGTCGTTGTTGAGCTTGAGTTGGGTAAAGTTAGATGCAGTTTTATATATAGTGTTTTTGTGCATTTCTTGCCAATAGTTACGTCCTCCATTGAAACTTTTATAGTGAGTGATTTTGTGTGTACGTTAACGTATACGTTCGCAGTTCTAGGTAGAGTGTATTAAAGTGACTGGTTTTCTGTATCGATGCAACCATCGATGACACCCTACATATTTTTCGTCTTCTCAGTCATCGGCGAATAACTAACGCAAATAGCAATGTTTCTTCATCACTCTCACATAAACTATAACAATTACTAGAAGAATGATAATTATTTAGATACATTATTGTGACATATCATGTTTGAAGTTTTGTTGGTTGGTCACGACGCCACCACCGGTTCTAGCGAGCACGCGGAAATATATGCCAGGTTACTCGCGTCCGGTTTTTTGATGCGTATATTGTAGCGTGCGTGTAAGCGAGCATGGTGAAACGATCGTATACGTGCAGAAAAATAGTCTGTAACCGCCCTAAGGGACCGGTTTAACGGCAAACTTAAATTTATTACTCCAGTTCTTTGTGTTGACGCAATGGTGAACACAAGTAATTTTTGATTGCTCTCGAATATATGTATTACACTATTAGATCGAGGATGTATGTAAGAGATTACATATAGTAGTTAGTAGGTAGATAAACTTCTGTGGGTCCTTCCTAAAGGCGTAGGCGTTTTTCTCCAGCTACTGATTATACTCTGAAATCTGAATTAATAAGATAATTGGAAGCAAATTATGGATTCATTGCTTTTTTTTCACAGTGGGAATAAACTTGTTTAAATTATTATAAAAAATATACAATAAGATGGGATGGGAACCGTTTGGATAAAACATAAATTAAATAAAGGTACATTAAGTTTTATAAAATAATACAATGTAATATATATTTTATTAATTTTATAAATAACATTATATGTAGCAAAACATACAGCCAGTAACTGTCCTTCCATCTTCAATCATATCTTTTAGCTAGTCGCAAAATGACCTTTTCAACCAAAGAATGAGGCAATGCAAAAAGGCATCTCTTTTTACTTGACTTCTTTCTTTCTTTATCTTAGTTGGCCGATTTTCGAAAGGAAACACCAACTTGTCTTTTGGTTTCGGGTTCGTAGCAATATATCCAGCTGTCATCATCTGTGACGATGTCAAATATGTCATTTGATGCAACGACGCTGTCCATGCGAGGTGTCCGAGTCCACTCGTTAAACCAATTGTTAATAGTGGCACGAGATGGTTCTTAATTAAGAAATGCTAATCGCAGCCTATCATAGCTGTGTTATTGAGTGAGCCCAAAACGAATTGCCGCCAATTCACAAAAACAAAAGCCAAATGAATGCAATATACTACATATAACCACCAAAGAGTTCTAAAATTGAAAGTCAAAAAAGGTTTCATTACCAATGTTGCTTACGGGCCAGTTCTAGCCACTTACCCACGTACATTACCACCCTTAAAGTGAGTTTAAGAAACGAAACTTAGCGATTACGACTACCGTATGGCAAAAACATATACGACACACGAGATAGATCGAGACTCGTTCGGGATTACAGGATCCCACCCCTACTGTGATCATGAAATCATAACTTTCTACTCTGTGCATTGTATAACACACCACAACGCAATAAACACACCGTTTCATTTGAATTCTCCAACATTATAGCGCCTGATATAAATATGTTTCATTACAATTATCACGACCGGTGTCAAAACTCAATTGTCAAGGATGGCAAAGGGGCCAGAAGGTTAAAAGGATGGTAAAACTAATTGTAAATAATTTTACGATTCCTTATTTAGTAGCCCCTGACAAAGGGCCATGGTGATAAGGTGTTAAATTATTAATAGAAGATTTTTTTAACTAAATAAAGGCCTTCTAAGAACGTATATGTTGATTCCATAAATATTATAGCAATCATATTTGCGTTTTTGGTCAAAACAGTGAATCTTAAAGAAAAAAATAAACCTTAACTGCATTTTAATTTATTTAATAAGATGAATGTTAACATTAAAAATTTATACATAATACGTATCTTCAAATTTTATACAAAACTGAGATAGTATTTAGGTGATCTAAAAAGTGTATACACTAAATTTAATCTTTGTTTTTACAAAGAGAAATCAGTCGTCATATTAATACGGTATTACTTGCAGTAATACGGTTAAACTTAGAGTCGTCTTTAATCTAAGATCAACAACGATTATCTCTAATGATACCTAGATATATTAAGAACTACGTAATTTTTATGGTCAATGGTAAACTGTCTATCAATTTGGCTGAATGGCGTAAGTAATTGTAATCATCCTTCTTCATATATAAATCAACAGGCGGCTCGAAAAAAGCAAGTTCGTGTCGACAAATTTTTATACAAATTGAATTTTCACTGTAATTGCATTTTGACTTAGCTCCTAGATAGACGTCATTTACTTTATAAATACATAATCTACATAGTTTTGGCGCATTGTAAAATTTAAAAAAAATAGTCACATAGTAAAGTCGTTTTCTTAGCTTAATTTTTTTCTGTAATACGCCGTTGTATTAGTAGCTTATAAAATTTAACATAATAAAAGTTGTCCCTTTGTAAATTCAACTTTCACACTGTTACGCTGCTTTCTGTATTCAAAGTTGACTTAGTAGATAATAGTGTCATCTTTAATTGTATTTTCTCATCAGGTATTAACTGACAATGTTCTTATTTTTCTTTAAGATTAAGTAGAACTAGATTAGTAGTAAAACCCGTTAAGGTTTAACCTAACCTCAAGGCAAATAAATAAAAATAAGTAAATAATTAAACTCTAAATTAATTTGTAAAATTAATCTGAATTTAAAAATCACAAATCTGAATTTTATCTCCACTTTTTTAAAGAAGACTTTCTTCTTCTTGTGTTCTTAAGTGATGGCTTGCGGTGTATTATTGTGTGTGTTTGTGAAGCTTGTAAGGACAATATAAATGTGTTTAAAGTCTTCTGGAATGGGGCTTCTACGAGGAGACTGAGCGGCAACGCGATTACATAGGTCCACCAAATAGTCGATATTAAATCAGACGCCTGCAACAAAATAGATTTAATTAATAAAATATTGTCTCGGCATATTTTTACGTTTGCATGTAAAAGTAATATTATAATCATATGAAATCAAACTATGCAGTTTATAATTTACATTTCCCATCTGTGTTTTCAAAGACCCTAATAACTTACAATATTGGACACGGAGACTTCGGATAGAGTTCGACGTGAACCAACCAGAATAAGATTGACGCACCAGTGCAGCATCAGGGCTGATAACGACAAACGTCCCGCCACTTGCAGAAAACGTATTGACATGATGCGACGAATGAAATCTATGAGTCAAGTAAACCATTCTTAATTTTCTTATAAATTAATTTGCGTTTAAATATGATCAGATAACCAGACTATTAGATGTTCAGAAATGGTGGGAAAGATTACGTTCATGTACTTTTAGTAATAAAAGTCCGAAAAATAGCGCCTAACTTATTTTGTAGGAACGAAATGTATATTACCTTAGTAATGTTAATTTAATTAGTAATTCTCTTGCTTTAATTTGTTATCCGTAATTATTAAAAATTATTTTATATTTTTTTTATAAATATTCTATATTTGTTGATATTAAAAACAGTACTTATTACAGTATTTATTATTTTGGACTTACTGTCGACATTGTTAACGAAACCCAAGACGTAGAATGCCGCCAGGATCGCAAAAAGTGGGCGCTCTACTCCCAAATAAAGAGCCGTTGTGAGACGAGAGGTGCTGTCCTCTATATAACTGCCGGATTTAATCAACGCTACGTGGATCGGAATCATGAGGTGGAATATCCACCGTAATATCTGGGAAAAAGATTTGAGTTATAGAGCCCTGATTAGTCTTATCTTATTCTTATATTTGCCAGCGAAACATATATATTTAATTATATCTGTATTGTAAAGCTAGAATGTGTCATATTCTGTTTATTATAGGAACTAATGATATGTATATGCTTTCAGAATAAGACTTAAACCGTTTCCTTCGTTTTTATTATGCATAAACTGTAAATAATTAAAACAGCGAATTATAAAAATCCCATTCTTGATGCTGGCTAATGAACAAAGCATGCTAGAGCCAAAATTTAAAAAAAGACAAATCGTGGATAATTATAATTTAATATGGACTGGTCCAAGGGCTTTTTACACGGTCTTACCACGATACCAACGAAGAATAAGAAGGAAGTAACTTATGAAAGGAAAGACAAGTAGTATATAACAGTACCTTATGATTAAAAACTTTCAGTCCACTCTCCTGTATATTGTAATGTACGTGAGCAAGCCAAAGTCCTAGCAAGCAAGCGGGCAGACTGCCCCATGGCGCTACGTAGAAACGATAAAAAGATGGCTCCGTACGAAACGTATTGCGAACATTCCTAGAAATAATTTTACAATTTGTATTTTATAAAAAAAAAGTCTGTATTTTCATAAATATTGGTTTTGAAAGTATTAAAATTTTAAGCAAGCTGCTTCTTAATAAAAATCAAGTCAAATGCGTCCCCACAATAACAATACAAGTTTTATTTTCTGTAATCGGAACAATTAAGATTCGGTAGCTAAGCTATAGAACGGGGATATATGGGAAATACTCACTCAGGCAACATTATGTATAGAAGAGATTTCCAGTCGTTAACATAAGCTAGAATTACGTTGAGAAGACATGAGCCAAAAAACAGCGCTGTCAACAGTGGCACTGCCCGTCTGCCTGTTTGTTGCAGCCACAGCGTAAGGGCCGCAGCCATAATGTAAAGCTGCACGTCCACTGCTAAAAACCTATGCCAAACATATTGATCTCATTGCTCCCGAGTAGTGGAAATCATTAATTTTAACTATAATAATTAATACATCCAAAATAATTGCATTTTAAAAACAGGACCTGGATGACCGAGCTAAGATCGGTATTTTTTTTATAAATCGTGTTTTTTGGAAATTTCATTTTAGTACGAATTACATACTAATAAAATTATGAAATATGAATATAATTATCGAATAAAGATAATTATATTCATATTTAAGTTTTTATTTGACTGACATCTTTAAACGAGCAATTCTATGTTTAAGTTTATAAAACACAAATAAAATGACATTTTCGAGATATTATTCCTAGCTAAATCGATTTATCGCCCCCGAAACCCTCCGTATACTTAATTTCATGAAAATCGTTGGAGCCGATTCCGAGATTCCAATTATATATATATATATATATATATATACAAGAATTGCTCGTTTAAAGATATAAGATATTGATCTCAATGCTCTCGAGTAGTGGAAATCATTAATTTTAACTATAATAATTAATACATCCAAAATAATTGCATTTTAAAAACATATATACACGTAGCACAAATATACGTATCTCATCTGAGAGCTAAAGAGATTTTCAAGTTTAGAGACATCATCATCGTTTGTCTTCTATCCGATACAAAAGTACAATTGATTACTTGGCTTCTTTGCTAACCTTCAGCTTCTTATCGTCTATTCACGAGACTTTTGGCTGTAAAGATACTTACCAAGTCTGTAGCAAGCAATGTTCATCTGGGTTAACTAGATTTTGAAGAAAGAAAACGTGGCTCAGAAATTTCCTTCGGCAGACATCACTCTCGGCAGCTACAACGCTCTGCCATTGGGGACCGTCTCCGACACGACGCCACCACGTTGCAGCAAAACCCACTACCACGAGATGTACGGGGGCTAACCTGGCATTAGTAAACTGAATTACTTTATAGTAATATTTTTAAAATACCGGTCATACAATGACGTACAGCCAACATATTCAGATTTTTTGAAGCATTTTATACAAATAAACATTTATTTATAATATATGTAATATAAATATAGCTCAATAAATATTAAAGAAATATGTTATTTTAAGCATTTTTAATTAGTTTAAAGAATAGAATTAAAGTTTCTTAGATCAGTTAGTGGTTTTTCTGTGTCATCTCTGAATTAATTTAGACGCTATAATAAAAACTTATTTCATGAAATTGATTTCGATTGATTTTGTTATCTTAGAATTCACCTTGCCAACTAAATTTAGGTTTAAATCTTACCTCACAAGCCTATGTAACAGACACATTGGAAGTTGAGCAAGGCTCAATTTCCGAGTCTTTGAAATGTGAAGGAGACTATAGGCGAAAAGAAAGTTCGAGATGACGACGAATCCCATTACTAGAGCAGATCCATTTCGTATAAGCATTGTCGCTGGGTGCTGTAGGAGCTGAAATTTAAAATTAGGTATTTACATTATTACATTTTTTTATAGAATAGGGGCAAACGGGCAGGAGGCTCACCTGATGTTCAGTGATACACTCGCCCATTGACTCACTCAATGCCAGTTTTTTTTAATGGAATCTCGCTGTTGGCCTTTACAGTTCAGCACGGGCTGTTTTGGCGAGCTTAGTTCAGCCGGAAACAATGTCAGAGGGCTCGCGACCTTTTAAGAATTGGCCCTTTTTTTGAAGGATCCTAAGTCGAATTGAATATAAATTAATTACATTACTGAGTAATTAATTTTAATCAGCTAAAAGTAATATAATACCTTATAAAGGAAATGCCTCAGTTAACGTTTTTTATTCATTGTTAAAAATAATTCATAAGTATCCGTAAAAGGCAGTGGTTGATATCGGCCATAAAGATTTTTATATCTTATGTACTTCTGATTTAAAATCATTTTAAACAGACAACTTGCTTTAAGAGAAGTGTTTGAAATTACAAAAAAAAATCAGTTTCGTCCTAAATTCTGTAATTTTGAAACGCACTTCTTTTTAATTCTGGTAGTGTGAGTATTGATGGGTAGAAGTCATAAGATAAGCCTCCTGAACGTTTACCCCCTAAACAGGCCCCCTTTTACTGTAGTTTGTCATTTTTACGAGTCAAAATTAACTTTATCATCGATTAGTACTTCAAACGGGCTTCAAAATCTTTATTAAAAGTACTCACTTGTTCCAGCTGATTCGGATTGTATAGGTATAGTTTATGCTGGATCTCCGATGTATGCGTCATCATCACCAAAACCAACAGCAATACTCTGCAATACATAGAAGAATATGATTTTTACACTATATACTTATGGCTTGCCATCGAGCAAGCAACATACGATGGGGAATCACGAACTATATGGATTAAGTAAAAAATATAATAGTAACGGCTGGAGACTTGCTCGACCAAGCCAAGGATGATGGAAGTAGCACCTTGACGATTCTTTTTGACTTACGATATAGTTTGGAAAAGTTAAGTCTTGTATCATAATTTATAAGATGTTTTTGTACTACAATTTATGTACTTTGATTTAACTCTTATTCGAGTTACACTTCCAAAACTGCTTTATATTAACAATAAATATTAAAGTAGTTTATAAAAAATTTCTTTTAATTGTAAATGTATTTTTTATCACAAAATCAATTAAGCATATAAATTAAGTATATCGATTAAGTAATGTGTCTTTGACCTAGCTCTACTGTCTGAAGGTCTCTTTACAGAACAGTTTTTATCGAAAGTTCGAGGAGGAGATAAACTGTGCTCCCTCAAAAAACGTCAAAATTAAAAAAAAAGTTTATAAAATCTACAAGAATTAGTCTGCATAATTCACAATAATGTCTCAAGAAACAGAGGGGAGGACGTACAGGTCTATCCCAAAAGGACTCGTTTTACTGCGTGGCTAACGCATTTTCGAAAAAGATTGTTTTTCTACAAATTTTTTACCCTTTTAGAATTTCATAATTTACTATGTCTCCATGCGGAAATTACAAATTAAACAAATACTCTCTTTATAAATAGCTAACAATTTAACAAGGTCATAATTGTCTTAAGGTAAACTGGAATCTGGTAACTTTCAATTTTTATTCCGTTTTTTTTAAGTTCTTCTTAAGATTACCCTGAATGTCTTTTTAAATATATATTATTTTGAAATACATAAAAAGTTAATATTCTGTCAATGACATCGGGCTCACTTACTAGAAGTTTCGCGTGTTCTTATTAAATCTGGCCGTAAATTATTTAAATTTAAAAATAAGTCCTACCTGACCCCCTGTATGGGAGTAAGCGAAGTCAGCCGCGGATCTCCATCTTCGGTGGTCGTCAACCGGTTCCAATTGTAGCGAAGTGACCATGCCATAATATATGGATTCTCTAGATAGATTTTAATACTGTAAGTCAACATCCAATGGATAACGAAAAACTAATACCACACAATTTTTTTCTATTAAAAATTATAAGATATCGTTCAAAAAATAAATAGACCAGTGCTGACTAAATATTTCTGTTAGTTGACCAAGTTAGTCCTTTTTTAAATAGATAAGCATTGAATTAGTTACGTAACCCATTAAATAATATTAATTTAAATTAAATATACTATAAAATCTACCCTCTCACCGCCTACAACCTAAAAACCCGAATAAAAGACTGGCTTATTATCACGCCTCATGCAGTATTAGAACTGCTTTTGAGACCCATGATTTAAATAGCTACACGTTACTCATTCACTCACCTACTCACTCACTCATTCACTCACCTACTCACTCACTCATTCACTCTCTCACACACTTACTCATGCACACAATCAGGTTTGATGATAACGGTTTAACAAGTAAAAAATAAAAAGGAATTGAACTGGTTAAATTATTTTATGTAATTAACTTTGTTATGGAAGAGCTGGGAACCCTAACACAGGTATATTTACTTAAAAGGGTTCCCAAATCTTACACTGAAAAGAAAAATGTACCAACTTAAATGAATAAAGACTTTATTATTATTATAAAATATGTATTATAAATGTAGATATTTTATATAGTCGCATTAACCATGGACAATCCAAACGATTTATTAAAATAAGTAACTTTTTGCATGTAATGAACAAAAACTAAGCTAAAAAGGGAGCAGAGTAAATAGGTATAATGTTTCATTGGATCAATGAAAAATTTTGCAAAACCGGGGAAAAGTGTCTCGTTGAGAGTTTTCATCAGTTTGGTTAAACGCGCTATATCTATGAAATCACATAAATTTAATAAATATTTTTGAGGTACATTTTCTTTTCTTTTCATGCCACGTCCGAATCAGAGAAGCCCGTACACTTTACGTACACTTTTTTATCTAAGAATATGATAAATCTTGTTTATTTAATATTTCATACTTACTTGTATATCCTATCACATCGTAAAGTGTACCGACAACATTCAGCGCAACCAACAATCCGATCACGCACAAAAATGCTAGTTCTGCCGTGTCCACATCTTTACTCTCCTTCTGATTACTGCAAGTATGGGATAAGATAGAAGCCTTAAGTCCTGGTACCAAAGCATGTTGGTCCACACAGCGCTCAAAACGCAGCGTAGTATTAAGCTCTGATGATGGACATCGCGCTGATATGCAGTAACCGCGGTGAATTAGCGTGCGATTGAAGTGGCGAGGGTCTGAAGAATATTCCTGGAAACCGTAAAAGCTATATAGAAGTGACCACCAATGGAGTATCGGTTCCCTATATAATGTCGTCAATCTATTTTATATAAAACTTAATTCAAAGAAACACCCACGTCTGGATACAGGAAACATTCATCACATCATTTTTAATTTTGCATTTACAGGACGGTGTCTTTGTTTCATAGTTATGAAAAGAATAATATAAATGTCTATAGTTACATATTTGCCTCACTTAAATCCGTTTACCTCGGGTGTCCAGAATCCAAATATTGAAAATTAAGATATTGGGTAATAAGATCTTACCTGAATATGGCTATAAGCTGAAATGGATTGACGCTGTGTCAATTTAAATGTACCGGTGCAATAGAGGCCTCCTGCTGCTAAGCATCGATCGTAGTCATCCAGGTGAAACAACCGAGGTAAAGATAGTTCTGGAAACAAACATCAGTTGAATTATTTACAAAAATGATAATTTGACTAAAATGCTACAAATTCGCCGTGATTTGAACTAAGAAAAAGTCAGAATTATGTCCTTTAGATTAAGGGTCTGTTTCACAATGTATGGATGCTATGCAACAGATAAATTATTCAAAAGATAAAAGTTCCAAACAATACTTCGCGTTTCATGACGAATAGTCTATGAATAGTTCATCTGACTGTGAACTGAATACTGTTTATCCTACGAATAAGTAGTAAATAGCTTATTTGGAACTTATCCGGACATTGTGAAACAGACCCTAAATGTCATTAAACATTGTAACAAACTGTACAATATACACTAAACGCCTTACGTCGTAAGTACGCTGAAATATTAAAGAAAATAGAGAATTTTCAATAAGTATTATATCCTATTAACTATACTACTTAATCTGTAATCAAAAAAAGTAATTTTGAAAATTATATTCGGAAGAGAAGGGTAAGAAAGGGCATCTTTGTGACGTTCATTGAACTTATCAGGAAAACTGCGATCTGGCACGGAACAAATTTAACACACTCAAGCAATGCAAGGTCGTTAATTTTACAAAATATTGCATTAATATAGTAAAATAAAAGATATTATCAACGTTTAAAATGCATTAAATTGCTTAATACGTCAGATCTGATTTTAATTTTAATAGTAGCTGCACAATAACTATTTTTAATTTCATTTCATTATTTTATCTTAAAACTCAACAAGTGTCTTGAAATAAAGGTTATTGATGAAAATCAAATTAAATAAATAATAGTCATGAAAATATGAAAACCGTGCTAGCAGTATATTGACTATAAGAAAAATGAAGTATTTAAAAATATCAAATATTATATATGTTTATATATATAGTACTTTTATGTAAAAGAAAGGAAACGGACAGGAAGTTCATATGATGTTAAGTAATACCGCCGCCCCTAGACTCATTGCCAGAAGGCTCGCAAGTGCGTTGCCGGCCTTTGCCTAAGTTGAATTGGTGGACCTAAGTCAAGTGTTGGTGCGGGGCAAAATCTGCCTTAAGAAACGCTTCAACAACTGAACGACGCACGTCGAGGCGATACTGATGGTATTTTGTATTAGTTAGAAACCGGATTATTATTTTTAGTTACATTGTAAGAAAGTTAATTAATCAACTACATTAAGTGCGTAATACTTTCAATGCAAACGAAAATACAAAGTCTTTTTAAGAAATTCAATAATTGTGTGATAATGAACGTTCGAAGCAAGCTATTATCTTTATTACAACTCGAGCTTAAACGTCCTTGACTTATATGAAAAGATCATATGATTGAAATATACCAAAGAATTATACAAACGCAAAAACGTGCGTTTGGAGTTATTACGCACTAGCCTCTCTAATTAGCACAGCACCAGCCTGTAACTTCAACAATTAAGCTGCCGACTGAAGTATTTCCGAAGCAATTCGACTTAGGGTCCTTCAAGAAAAGAGCGTACCAATTCTTAAAAGGCCGGCAACGCATTCGCGAGCCCTCTGGCATTGAAAGCGTCCTCCTGCCGGTTTGCCCCCTGTACTATAAAAAAAAACGAGTCCGTAATCCGTAGAAAATTAACTAAGAAATCGGGAACAATATTGGGAGTTACAGAGTACTGGTAGTAAGGACTTGCAGACTCTATCCCTTTTGACAGACGCTTAGATAGAAAGCTAAGATAGCTTTCTATCTTAGCTATCATACAAGGTAATAAAATCTAGCTCTTTTGATTTTATTTACCCGAGTCACACATAAATAAATGTTACAATTAAATGTGTTTCATTTTTTAATTCTCACAGCAATAAATATTCAACCAGAAATGTTATAAATGCGGAATAGAAACAAAAATTTATCCAGATTGAAAATAATTGTTGAACATAACAATTTAATTTGTTAGTATTTTCATAGTTTGGCGCGATTTTTTTGTTTTTAATGTGTTCATACAAATATTTAAACCTAACCTTTATAGTCTTATTACAAATTCTTCGAGATACTATCAATGCAATAGCAAACCATAACGAGCCTAGCCTCCTTAGTCTTTATAATAAAAAATAAAATTATTTTGTTGCGTCGCATCTTCGTCTGACGAAAAAATACGAAACGTACCTTAGTTACCAAATGCGCTTCCATACAAATGAAATCTGTTTTTATTAAAAAAGAAGCTACTATATGACTCAAACTGTATTAAATGAACCAGTAAAATTAGACTAATGCAATTTATTAAATAAGAGCCGGGCGCTTGGTTTGATTGTAACAGAAATCTAACCTTTTGTCCATTAATACTATGAACCTGAACAGTACCCATTATGGACACATACTATATTCATTGTATCTGTAGGTACTCACATATTTATTTCACTTTACTGGTCTCAAAAAAGACGTAAAACCGTTTTTAGGGAATTTATAGGGATATTACATTTAAAACACCTTAGGCCCTATAGAAATATAAAATAGCTAGAAAGCAATACCAGTAATTTCTTTCTTAGCAGCCACAAACGTCGCACTAAGTACGCATAAACTAAGTATGCGGCGCAAAGTTGCCATCGCGTTGTCGCGTCACGAAGGATATTCTCACAACTAGTGGCGGCCCGCCCGCCCTTAGCTTTATAAACTACGGATAGCCCTGACATTGCCAAGCTTAAAGGCTATTTACATAAGGTACTTTTAATATGAAGTACTGCAAATTACTACGCATTTAGCATCTTATGTTTTGCATCTTATTACTTATCAACATAAAATTTCAATCGTTTGCTGAAATCGCTAGATTTAATTTGTATTAACAATCTTTGTTTTAAAGTAAAAAAAAATATATCTGTTTAGATAAGAACTAATAGAAAGAATAATTATAGCAATACAGGGAGAAAATGCTGCCAGTATCTTTTTTTTTTATTATTGTTACTACGTATGTTAATAATATTGTATTGTTCGTGTGTAGGAAATAAATTATATTATTTTTACTATCAGGTATACACTACTTTACTTAATTAGTACCTACTTCGTTTTTTTAAGATTTATGTTCTCTTATAAATTATATAGGGCTTTTGATTTCATAATAAATTATTTGTTTAAATATGGGTAATGCGTAAGTTTGTAGTATAATATAATTCTCTGAACTGTTATCTACGAAAAATAATAAACTTAGGTTTTGTACGAACAAAAATTCACGCGCCTTTAAGTTTAACTTTGATATGAGACTCCGAAGATTTCTCATATTTAAAACAGTTAAAAGTATGGCATTATTTAAAGCTATAATGCACTTCCATACATTTAATATGAAAGATATTTGTATTTTTCCTATGATGGTGGTAACTACCATATACAATATAGTTATTAATTACATATGTTAATATAATTCCATTCCTTACAGCGGCAAAATGTACTTTCAAAAGGAAAAATGCGACTACTTGTGTGTACTATGTCTGAGATTACTTATTTGGTAGTGACTAGGAATTCTTTATACTTAGGTAAATTATATTATTTAATGAAACCTCTATATATTTGAAGTATATAATCGAGTGATTCGACGTATATACTTCAACAGATCTAATGATCTGATAATAAGATTAATATCTTATTTGGGTAATTAATGCAATATTTTGTCTATGGCCTCTACTACTACTACTATGAACGAAATATGTGGCTAGATCGACTATAGCCCGAAAATACAAAAAAACATTTTAATGCTGATGGCTGATAAATGTCTCAATACTTCAGCAGTATATGGCTTATTATTTTCTCTTTTTTTTATAGGACAAGGGCAAACGGGCAGGAGGCTCACCTGATGTTAAGTGACACCGCCGCCCATGGATAATAAATCATATTCTTTACAAGGTCTACATACATGGCTTGCTAGAATCTATGGCTGCAATGGTGGACGAACTCATGCGCGTTGCAGCAGCATAAATTGCTTTAAAAGCAAAGTCAAAACAAATAATACGAAGAAAAATGTGGATTCGACCTTGTTTAAATGAGTGTGATATATTAAATCACTAACATTGTACTATTTATATTTTTTTTTATGTAATATAGTTAAAGTTCCATGTTATTTTTAGTATCTTTTTGTTAATTAATTATGCATTACTTGTACATTTCCCTCTGGAGTTGTCTCTTTTTTTTATTGTTCCATATAAGGACGGCCTGGAAGAAATCGCTTGTTAGCGATATGACTGCCCGTTTCCCTGATAACATATGTTTCCTACTTACTTTTTATCTTTTTTTATATGTATAAATATGTGTATTATGCCAATTAAGTATAAATAAATAAATATTTTAAGCCTGAAATGAAGACTTGAACTATAATTTAAAAACTTTACATAAAAGTCAAAGAGTTTGATCACATGAGAAAAACTACGATTTTTAGGATGAAAAAGAGACGCACTTAGGCCGTATAGCGAGACAGCAATAAAATGGCTGAGAACTATTGCAAAATTTTGTAAACGATAGTGTTTACAACAATCTTTAAAAAAAACACAAGTAAAACCAAAACACGAAATCTAATATTAACCATCATGTCCTCCATATATTAAAATGCCTTTCTTAGAGTTATTCTTAAAGTGTCGTTACAATTGGATATTCCTTCAAAGGATAGATATGGTTAGCTGGTTAGCGTAGGATTTTCTTCAGGGTTAAATTTTAGAAGTTTACACAAAATTTGTTAAAAACCTTGTGTTTAAAATTTAGGTCATTACCAGACTTTTTAAGGAGCGTTATCGAATTTAGTCAATCAAGGTGCATTTATTTTTTTGGTATATTCATTAATTAGTAATTTTTGATCAATGGGCTTACAGGAAATTTTTATAAACGGCGGTTAAACGGCAATAAAACGCTTTTAATGATTATGTGACACAAATTAATTTTGGACTTAATTGTGGACCCCACGTTTTCAATGATATATATTTTTATGTTAATAATTCATATTCACCAAAAACGGGGTACGACGGACACGCAACGGCGGATCCAGGGGGGTCATGACCCCCCCCCCCCCGCCCCTGAGCTGGTTCTAGGAATTAGGTGGACCACAAAAAGGTGGAACATAATGATTTTATTTCTATATTTTGTCACCTTCTGAGTACTCTCCATGGTAATGCGGTAGAAGATGCAGAGACCCACGTCTCTATGCAACGCCGAGGGAGCGCATCGCTTGGAAAGCTCTTCATTGAATACGGTCAAGTGCAAGCGGCTGGTACTGGGGAGTTGTGGATTTAAGAAGAGTGTGTACGAAGAGAAGAGTAACGACAAAGGGTGGTTTTAACGGAAAACGCGCAAATTTGTGTCTTCTTGGGGTTAAATTTGATTAGATTTCGTCTACCCCAGTCCGAGACTCCACGTAGTTGAGTTTCGACTTCAGACACGAGTTTGTTTCGGTACTCATCGACAACTGCACGTGATACACCTGCCTCGCCAGTGTAAAGAGTATCTCCAGTGCTGTCGTCTGTATAATCTAATAATAATCATATCGGTGCAACCCAAAATGGATAATTTTTATTTCAAACTTGACATCGGTTTTTGGGTTCACACATACCGATTCTCTTACGATGTTTGATTTCACACAAATTTCCACTTTTGCACAGCCGTGATTCGAACGCACAACCTTAAGCATACTTTAGTTATTAGGCATAAGAGTCGCACGCTTAAGGAATTATTACATATGCTATTGTAACTCATAAGTATCTTTTGATACTATGAATTATAGTTCGCAAGCTAGTCAAGGACAAAGGGACTATACCTGACAATACTTACTTTATGTTGACGCATTCTTAATTATAAAATCATTCCGATGAAAGGTCGGGTCAAGCAAGACAAAACGTACTTCATGCCATCGAGATAAAGTGATTGTATATGCGACCTCATCTTGGACTTTCTTTTGCTTCCTAGTCAGGAATCGTGTTCTATGTTTTCACTCACTGTTTAGCACTTAATATTAAAGTACACTAACACTAATTCCCTTGTTGAAATTATTTTGACCTTTACAGTCTTCTCACTAGGGCCGTGGTGTCAAGGAGTTGAATACCTTGGGCGTGATGGAGGAGCCTGTTTTCGTGGGCTCCAGCAATCTTTATTAATGTGGCAACGTCTTCTACATTAAGGCCCCGATGGAGGTCGTAATTGCGAATGTACCAGGGAGCATTAATTAATTCACCGAGCACTTTGTTTGTTAGATTACTTGGATGTTACTATTACTGGTACAACCCCACAGCTGGTAACCATAAGTCCATACAAATGTAAGACTCAGTCAGACCTGTTTGTAGATCAATCATTTATTTTTTACTGATAACGCGGAATGCCTACCCAGCAACCAGTATAATTTAGTTACGGAGATCGAACTCTTCGCGCTTCTTTTTGTTATGGACCTTCCATCGGAGTTTGGTATCCATAGTCATAAATAGTTGACATTTCTATTTAAACATTAGTTAAGTAAGGACTGAAGTATTTTAATTATTTCGTCAAATAACTTGCAAATACTTAACGCCTTCTCAACTTTGTTGCTAAACCCACATTTGCGCGTATTCATAGTTAGTGCGTTTCAATAGTTAGTGCACTATTGAAATTCATCTATTTTGTTATATTATATTAATACAACATATATATGTCGCAGCTTAATTAGCCGTTTAACTTAACGTTTCGTTTTAAACTATATGTTTGAAATACATACATATTTTTATTTCATACATTTTGTTGAGATGTACCTAAAATATTTTAACTCGGCCTATCGTCAATTTTGATTCACTTGCTTCTTTGTTTCGCTTAGGTTATTCTAGACGCAATTTTATTTTGATTATCTCTTTGCCAATTTTATTTATTATTAGTTTCGTCCTTAGTCTTATAATTTTTAAACAAGTATTTGTGCGTATTATGAACCAATGTAAAGGCAAAGTATTAGCAGTATATTTTCAGTCTTACCTCCCTTATTGTTCCCAAACGAATTACCTGTAAATGGTATGCCTCTTACGTTTGAAATATGTAGAAACGAGGTATGTACTCAGGGATTATTATTTAAATATAACATTTTGTATCAACGGCCAACGACTTGGGGCTGTGCACTTGTATACTAGGTCATAGCCCCATATATATAAAATAGTAAACAATTGTTCGAAATTTAGTTGGTTAGTTGAATATATGTAGTATATTATGTATGGTATATTGTGTTTCTCTTTGACGTTTAACGTAATTAATATAATATGTATTGGTGAAAGTATTATTTTATAATAAGTAGATTTGTGGTCTTGCGCACAGCGTTTATTAACAATAAATGTAGCGTTCTTATCTTTAACCTTGCGGTACTTTGGCGTAGACAATAGTACTGTAATACGTTTTAAAAATAAATACTATTCTTTCGAATCAATATGTACAAAGTAAAGTATATTTTACTATGAGATATTATTCTGTAGTGTCTCTATCGGCAAAATCCGGCCGCAACAATGCAAAAGCCGGTAGAGTGGGTGAATTCGAAGCAAGTTAGATGGTTATGCAAGAGTCTAGTCTAACTTGGTACAGTTAGTTCGCCGTCATGTCGCCAAGCGTTCGCGTCTTGCTGGCCCTTGGCCTGGTGGGCTACGGTTATGCATATTCCAGTGACAATTCAACCACTCCCAATGTTATATATGATCTCACAGGTAAGAGCCAATTTGATAAGAAAATTATAGAACAATAGAAGAATGATGCCAAATACTAATCCTTGTTTAGTACCCGTAAATAAATAGGCAATTTGATAAATAATACCGAATTAATTGAAAAAATAATTATATTTTACGAAAGTTAATTTTTAAAATAAAAAATTTAATTTAATTGGTCATGAATAATACATACAATAAGGAAATTGTAATTTTTAAGACTGGTATGTACTACAATACTCTACTTTATTTTTCCCGATATGGACACTCGTACAAAACAAAGATAATACTTTTTTTTCACAAAAAGTTACCCTATTAATCACAGATCCAACGTTCTGGATCCAAACCATGTACATATATTATATAATGGTTTGTAGGCATAGACGTGTTTTTAGGGTATGCGCGATGCTTGCCTGTTAATTTCTATGATATAATTTCTATACTTACTTACCGAAATAATTATTACGCTAGATTATTCGCACTGTGCATCAGTCAAACAATATTTTTAATATTATATATTTCCAGATGAAGAATACTATGCAATGCCGCGGCTTTTCTCACTGGATGATTATATGGCATGCTTAGCACCTGGTGGTGTATATTGTCTGGGAAGCTTCGAGCTAGTTGCTCCTTTTGATCATCACCTTTTCCAGACTATGAAGGTAGGGACTATGTCCATACATTACACTAGAGTCAGTTTTGTTAAAAGGGCTTAATAATTTAATATATATAACATAATGAAAATAGGCATCTTACACTTGGTAGTTGAATAGTATAAATATTAGTGTATATTGTGGAAGTCTTGCATGTTCCGTTGCTCAGGGCTTTTGAGAACTGGCGTGGTCTGGAACCGACTTCCAGTTGAGATGGTTCCTGGGAGATACGACCTCCAAACATAAAAAGACCACTAACACTCGTGTCTATGGGCTGCAGCCGCTATTTATTCTGGTGTTATAAAAAACATACATATTATCATATTAGACATAGAGAGGGTTTGACTATATGTCATTGTTTACGGCAATAGTTGTAATTTTTGGTTTTTTCATATCGTAATTTTATCCCGATGTCTGGTATGTGTGAT
The DNA here is from genome assembly GCF_905147795.1 of Pieris rapae. Lineage (NCBI taxonomy): Eukaryota > Metazoa > Arthropoda > Insecta > Lepidoptera > Pieridae > Pieris > Pieris rapae. The sequence continues at coordinate 4,055,017 of NC_059511.1, read as the reverse complement.
TTTCAAAACCTTTCCAAAAGGTCACAACTTACGCCCGAACCTGATAATTAATCCACAAATGAGACCGTGTTAGTGGAACGATCCTATCTGCATCCCAATAACCAAACCCTACGAAGACAATGCATGTTTAGCGACGGATAGAATGAAATCTCTTCGTTCTTTACACTCATATTTAATAATCAATATAAACCAAATAAAGTCAATAAAACCGTACATATAATATTAAAATATACAGGTCTGTGTTTAAAACATATCAAATAGCTTTTTAATTATTTAAAAAACTGGTGTATGTTAAAATCTTAAGATAGGCTATTGGCACAGTTGAACTGTCATTTTTACCGATCCGACCTACCATGGATAGCTTGTATCGACAGATGGCTATTACAAGTCGTCGATTGGTTTTTGGCGCACTTTTGACAATATTTGGATTAAGATGTCTATCTTAGTGGTCAAACATGGATTTGGGGTGTAGAAAATACCTATTATTTTTAATTCCTACTCACAAAATGATTCAGAGTTTTGTATATAAACTTTTGAGTGATTTGTTAAACCTAAATGTGCTAAGAAAACAAAGACGAATTACATGATTGTTACGCAAATCAAAAAGGCATTATAGCTTCTAAAAACTTATAATATGCGGATATGTTTCAAATAATAGATGTTTTGTGTTATTTACACATTATTAATAGCCATTGTCTAATTGAGTGTTAATTGGACTCATGCCATAGCTCCTTGTAAGTTATTCTTTTATGACTAACAAGTTAAATATAAGAACTAAGAACAAACAATGAATTGTGTATCCATGTAAATTGATTAAACAATTATTTTGTTTTAAGTATATATTGAAATATTACGAGTAAACATACACATTGCGATCATGTTGAACATTTAAAATAATTAAATCTATTTAAAATATCACATTAAGGGCCTGTTTCACAATGTCCGGATAAGTTCCAAATAAGCTCTTTATTACTTATTGGTAGGATAAACAGTAATTTTGCGTTTCACGACTTTCAGATAGCGCTATTCGTTATGAAATGTGAAGAATATTATTCGGAACTTTTATCTTTCGAATAATTTATGTGTTGCATAGCTATTTGGTACTTTATCCATACATTGTGAATCAGGCACTTAATATCTATATAAAATAAAACATCACAATCACAGTCGTAAGCTTAAGATTTAGAGTTATGAGACTTATATGTATGTTAACTATAATAATCGTAGATAAAGCTTTTTCGAAGCTAATTTTTTTTATCACAAACCTAAAAAACTTGTGGAAGGCTGTCCGGTTAAAATAACTATCAAGGTTTGCATACATTAAAAACTGGACCCTAAAATTAATCATTTAGATGACGCGGGTATAAAAAAAATACTTAATGATTTTATTATTAGCATGTTTTAATTTATTATCGAACGAATTACCTTATCTTGCCAAAGCCGCGTAAAAATTCGTTATAGAAGTCTATTAAGCATGAGAATGTGCAACTACTTAATAAATTTAAACTAAAATTAGCGTTATATTTGTTGTTTAATCAAGGATAAAGGATACATTACTATAACATTTTTAGAATGAGAAATAAATTTCACTAGACATTATTAGATTTTTACCTCATTTATTAACTCTAAATTTATCTTCTTATAATAATAATAAGAAAATTTGGACACAATAAACCAACGAACATTTAGTTTAGTTAAACAAATATTGTACATGATATTAAATAGAAATTAAAAAAAAGGCATGAATCTGCACGGTAATTACTCAACTAATATGTTCTCTGCAGCAGACCATGTACCATCAAAACGAAGTTGTAAACCCATTTTTGATATAAATTCTGTGATAGTTACTTAAACTACGAATTTAATTTTTAATTTAGAAATTCCAAGTTGAGACATCTTCTGTTTAATTAACTATGAAACTGGTTTTTACAATGGAATAATTTGTTTTTAACTCATGTAGGTAAATTATTATTGGGTAAACAAACTAATGTCAGTCATTACAACATTATATAATGTGATTGGGCAGTTGGGTTAGGCATCTGAAAGAGTTTAGAACGTGTTAAGACAGTGAAAGGGAATCGTAAGGGAGTAGGGAGCCCGGGGAGGGAGGCAAGGGGGAAGTCAATGACCCCTAGATCTGATTGAAATAAAATAATATGTGTAGTTAAAACCCAAGGTTATTAAAAACGTTCGTTAGACAAATAATATTCATAAAAAATTCAACTCAATTCAATCAAATTCAAATAAATTCCTTAAAGCATGAATAAAAACTTGTTTTAAATAAAAGATAAACTGTCTATGAATTTATTTGATATTATTGATGATATGCTTGGATTATAATAAATTATTTGTCTCTTGACATCATAAGCGACGAATTCTTTTTCTATTTGAATAAGTTTGATCGCGTTTTGCTACAAGTTAATCCTTTAAAACAATATCATAATCTCTTCACATATTTATTTTTGAAATTATTTCTCATGCCGGCAGATAGACATAAAAATTTTCACTGTTTATTTAATTAGTGAAACTTTTTTCGCGCCATATCAATTATCATTAAATATTTGTAAGATTTTGAATTGGAATTTGCTATTAAACTCGGTAATGATATTGTAATGTGAGACCAGTTCTGAAATTTTCATGAGCAACGTAAATATATTTTTTGTATAAAGTTGTGACTTAGGAAATGAGCCTACTTGAATCTAATAGTCGGTATTTAGGCGTAATCTAGTCACTGCGCAATGATTGCGTCATGCCTTGCGTTTCCCGGAAAGCATCTAACTACAGCCTATGACTGTGATTAAGAAAAGTAAAAGTAACTATACGGTGTGATGATACCGTAAAAAATATTGTGCTTTTATAAATAATCTAAATCTACGTTTTTAATGTTATACTCCCAAAGATCGACTTTAATCTAATTTAAAACTGCCTAGGTATATATACATTGTATATCGGAATTAGTAAAAATGAGAAATAGTTAACACACAATTTATTAATTATTAGTATTTATTGTTTTTCTTTTACACACAAATATTAAAATCCGCAGTAAATTGTGTGCCATAAGAGTTGCTTGTTTTGTAAAATTGAAAACGATATTTTTTAATTTTAACTTCGAATATTAAATGAACCAGATAAAACTTTGTCATGTTATGTTATTTAAATTAATAAATTAAATAATAATTTACTTGATATCTCTTATTATTTTATTAGTGTTTTCTGCGTCCTATTTATATCGTTAATATATTTTAATGATTTTCATTACAGGCTTTTGCGGCGTAAGACTCACATAAACCAAACCATTGTTTCTTATCTCAATCCACATAGGAAATTACTATTGTTAAACGTTATTGTAATTATCTTTCACAATTTTACGATAAAAAGTTTTCTCTGGCAGGCAGCAAAATAAATAAATTGAGCTGAAGCATACAAGCGACGCGCGCGTTGAACTCATTAAATAAGTTGCTCTCAATGTTCAAATACACAATCCACCAATACGGATTATGTTCGATCCGAGATTCTATCGTTTTGTGATGTTTGTCCCTTTTAAGACATGCGACTACTAAGAAGATCGCCAAGTGAGACCTCATTGCGCCACTGAATCTTGATTACTTAGGAAGGGAAACTAGACAACCAAATAAATTTCTGCGCACGTGTGTGCAAAAATACTTTGCACATAATATCATAAATATGATAAGTTATTCAAATATAATTTTTTAAAAAATCAGTGGCGCTACAACCTCTTTAGGTCCTGGCCTCAGATTTCTGAATCTGTTTCATGATCATTTACAATGTAATAGACAAGTAGGTGATCAGCCTCCAGTGCCTGACACACGTCGTCGACTTTTTTTGGGTTCACCGTTCGAGCAAAAAAGTCCATTGGTGCACAGCCCGGGATCGAACCTACGACCTCAGGTATGAGAGTCGCACGCTGAAGCCACCAGGCCAACACTGCTCACTTTAATATTATATTGCAATATTTATCTCCAGAGTTCGCAGCTGTACAAATACTATTGTGAGGAGTCTGGCAAATCGGAATGTCGGCATTGCGATATACAAGTTCTTATGTTGTATTTGAAAGGAGTATCATTGATACTTTTTATTATTTAATCTATTTCTGATAGTATTTTTTTTTTATAGAACAGGGGGCAAACGGGAAGGAGGCTCACCTGATGTTAATTTATACCGCCGCCCATGGACACTCTCAATGCCAGAGGGCACAGTCTCAGAGACAGAGAGTATAGTCTATCAGGAATAAGATGACACCAAAAACGCCACGAATTTCATTACTTTGTAGAAGTAAAGTAAAATTAGCGTATGTTTTTCTATAAAAAATCATATTTTGGGCATCACTTGGAATGATTTTTTTATCAGTGCTGGAGAGCTGTCCCGTCAAGGATTATCCATTATTTTTGGGACATAGTTGGATATAACCTCCTAAATATGTTTCTTTTTCATAAGTAACAAAAATTCAATGACTTATATTCAAATATATTTAATTCTTATTTTGATTAAAGGAGATAATGGCAGTTATGCAATATTTACAAAGTTTCTGGCCGCAGTGCATATTTAAATGTTAAGAGTCAATGACTGATTCATGGATTTGTACATTTCGATTCGAAGCTATACAATAAAAATATTCGCATATGAAATTATATTATATTATTACAGTATTGCTTACATAACTCAGACAATATATTGCGTGACATTATTAAACAGAATGTACAAAGTTTGTCCAATATTATAAATATAGACTAAAAACTAAAAAGGGTTAAGAATCGAGTAGTTTGAGTATCATTAACCTTTAAGACGCCTATATATCTGAAGGATAAACACATAGGAAAGTAATACAGACCCATGCCTTTAATGTCATCGTAAATGTTATAAGGAAACGATACAATGGTACTCGACATGTGAAAGAGGAAAGTAGTTCGTTTCGTCACTGCGCAGAATGCGGACCGTTCCGCTAGAGACTCAATGGCCAATGCTACCTAGGGCTGCTTCGAGTCGGAAATTGGGTTACATAGGTATAGGCAATTAGTTCACAACCCCTGAACTGTGCTGGTCAGTCAGTGGTAAGGACTTGCCGAGGACTATCCCTTTAGGATCCTTTTGCCACGTCCTGTTACTTGGCCACGCTTTTGGAAAAATCCTAAATTTCTTGTTAAGAATTTCATGCGGTTTTTATCCGAAGACAATAATGAATGATATTGTGCATTCCTCATAGTTTCGAGATGAATACGATTTGGCTTGTTTTAACCAGTAATGATTATTATTGTTGGATGGCATCCCTAAATGGTAGGTCAGTGCGCGCGTGCATGTAATATGCATTACAGCAGCAAAATGTATGTATGTGACCTGTGAGACACTCGGGACTCAATTATAACAAAATACTATAAATTATTTTACGCAATGATAATTTCTTAAATAAACAAAGCATTATTTATTATCAACATTCATGATCAACCGAAATAACTGCAACATTTTACTGATAAGATTTTTGTAGCAAAATAATTGAATCGTCTTTTTTCTGTAGTTTAAATAATTCTATATCAAGAACACGAATAAACGTTGTCACTTACGGAAGAAAACATACGCCACATGTAATTATTATTTTTAACTTTACGCTGTCTAATTATTATCAGGGTTTTTATGTATGATACTTTATCATAAATATACAAATGTTATATTTATAAACGCCACAAGAAAATTTAATGTTTTGTCTAGAATAGTTGGTGTGGGAATTGGGATTTTGGAATTCTACCGTATTACTGTTAAGATAGAAAAATGTAGTGAAATAAATAAATAAATAAATAAAACAAATAAAGAATGTAAAATATGGCTATGTTTGTACAGGGATGGAGCAACAACTGGGTGGATCATTTTAACCACACACGCCTTCACCGTGGCCTGTGCGTATCGCGTCACTGTTCACGTCCTGGGAATGAGGGGCCTCTGGAGGCATGGTGAGTAAAACAACAAACAAAACAAGCGTTAAGTCATGTATGTAGTAGATTTTTGTGTATGTCATACATGAGAATAGGAATAGAAACCTCTAAGGTTTCGTTCTATAGTGAAACACATTTTGCTTTACTTCTACTTTAACTTTGAATTTAAAACAATTATTTCAAAACAATACCAGCTTATTAATCTACAAAATAAATCAAATTCAAAAGCGCAGTTCACGACGCACTCATAATTTAATTCTACCTAAGTATAGAACTTATTACGGCAAAAAAAACATTGAGCGTTGGGGGAGTACTGCGGTATAATAGACTCCCACAAAATATAAAAAATGCAGGCAGCCTAGCAATATTTAAATTAAAATAAAAAGACCATCTATTGAGTGATCCCAATCTACTACGGAAATGAAAGTTCATCCAAGTTCTACCAAGTTTTTATTCAAATTGGAACGTTAGTATATAAGTGTTCTCATGTAGGTGACTATTGTCTATTATGAGAATAAATGTCTTTAAACCTAAATATGATTTCCTACACTCCAGGTTTGAATCTTGTGTAAATACAAGCACAACATCGGCCTACAATATATCCGCGCGTCTCTATCAGCTAGAGTACTGTCGGCGTGGTATTACCGACCCTCCACCATTGACAAATAATCAGAGAGCTTTTGCTGCTGTCTTTGCAGCTCTGATTGCCTTAGCAGCCATAAGCACATGCTTGGATCTGACACTCGCTGACGACGCTAAGGAAGGCAAGAGATTTTTTCTTTCTCACCTCAAAAGAATCTATTGAAATATTATTGAATCATAAAATTGAAATCTTTAGCACTAACGAGCCATATATAGCCATATCCTGAGCTTATATTTAGCCAAAATACTAAAAAAATATATAATACCCAGCTTTACTTAATAGAATATTAATTAATGTTAAACCTTATCTATCTATGTGAAACCTTATATGCTGGATTGTACCCTCTAGTTCTGGGCTGGACGCTTTGCTGGTCAATACGGCGGTCGTGGCGAGCTCTGACAGCACCATCACCACCAACCAGCTCAGTTGACCTTAGATGTTTCGACGGATTGAGAGTATTTTGCATGATGTCTGTCATCCTCGAACACGTTTGTTGGCTGGCCACCCTATCATATATAGACGATACGAGACATATGGAGATGGTAAGATTTTATATAAACATCGCCAACGCCAAAGTGGTTTAGTTGTTAAATAATATATAATACGTTTATGACCCCGAGGTCTCATCAATAGACCTCGATCCTAAAGTAGAAGAAAGTGTACAAATAATCTACGTAATGTTTGCATACATTATTTGATGACGGCAGATCCGACGTCAACCAGATGCGATGCTGATGACGAACAGTACCTTGGTGGTACAAATCTTCTTTGTGATGTCTTCATTCCTACTTGCTCACAAGTTGCTGAAACAGAAGACGCGTGGTCCAATCTTTACTACCTTCTTGGACACTATGATCAATAGAATTATAAGGTATGCATTTATTTAGGTAATTTCTTCGTCATAAATTCTCGTAATGTTCCTACCCGTTAAATGTATATGACAAACAAATAAAAAATATATATGGGAAGGGTGGTTGTCGGCAATCGATTGCGTCGGCAAACAACATTGAATGTGTAAAGCAAAAGTGCATTATTATGATTCAACGCTCTAATCTCGGAACGTAATGTTTCAAATTGAAAAATATTTCATTGTCAAATAAACGAGCACGGCCAAGCTGCTTATCGCGGTACGAGAACCGCAGGTTATTAAATCACTTACTTTCCCTTAAAGTTCTTTGTTTTATACATATATTTTAAGTAAAAATTCAGCGATGGTCCCTGTTAACTACGATTGCTGAAGAACTTCGACGTCGAGTTTTGTAAATTATGTAATAAATCTACTCTCTTATAAAAAACATTTCTGTAAACCAAATCCAAAATCAGTAGTTTTTATTGCGTGTTTAAATAATTAAATAGGTAGCCTATTGATTTTACGCAGTTAAAGCACTAGTATTTCTGATGTACTCATTTATAAGGCTAACCCGGTTTCACAGAATAAGCCCCAGTCACCTGATGGTCATATGGTTTGCATCATCATGGTGGGAACGTGTGAATAGCGGGCCACTATGGACACCACTCGTGGGAGGTGAAGCAGCTGTTTGTCGAAAAAAGTGGTGGACCCATCTTTTCTTTATCAATAATTTGGTGTACCCTGATGACAAGTGTCTGATACCAACATGGTAAGGCTACTTTAATTAAAAGTAACATATAATATTTTGATACGATTGCATCGTTTATACCCACTTCAACTCGACGTTCATAAGTATACATTGTTTAGCTATGATGTTGTAATATTTATACTGTGGTATACTCTAGTAACAATTAATTGGTTTTTTTTTGATTTTAGTTCAGAACTGAGACTTAAGCGCGAAAATGAGATAATTTCGTCAAGTATTTCGCGTTCGTGTAGAATTAGAATTCTAAATGAACAACGCACGTTCGTGTTTTCTGTTTAGTTCTAAAAGCGCCGTTGGTGCTGTTTAAGTTTCCATACAAAATAGTTGATATAAAAACATAAAAAAATTTGCTGCTAACTAATAAATGTTGTAACATAAATAGTGAGCGTTGATTTTTTCATGTTTATTGTTCGTGAAGTATCTGAGCGTTAGTAGAATAAAATTACTTTAATCTACAGGTACCTGGCGGCGGATATGCAGCTGTATGCAGCATCACTGCTTTTCCTACTACTGGTGCGAGGTCGGCGTACTGCACTATTACTACTATCTGGGTTGTTTGTGGCCTTTACTGCTCTCAACTTCACATTTGCCTATTTGTGGCATCTAATACCTAACTTTGTGCTTCATAGACCCGAGTTAGTACACTTTTTTCATTTTATATACAATTCTACGCTGTTTTTAGGGTAACGTGATCGGTATATCATGAAAATAAAGTATTATATAATATTTATATCAGTCCTTACGATCTTACCACAAATAAAAAAATATAATTGTGTAAAATTTTCTCAGCTCTAAATTGAGTCATATTTTTAAAAGTGCGTTGTATTATTTTATATCTTGTTGTATGTGCAAAAAAATAAAGGATTTTAAATTAAATGGTGATTTTCACCAGTATAACACTCGAAACGTAATTTCTTTCAGAATTCTATTATCAGATCAGACAAATTCATATGCTTAGTGACATCAGTATAGCCTCAATCTTACACGACATTTTATTCAATATTTTATAATTACTCACTTCAGTTTAAATGTGTCTATAAAAAGTTATTAATTTTTTAACTCCTTCTCTTTGAGGGAGGAGATTAATAATTTGTTTATGAGTAAAACCATTAATATTTAGGTCTGTTCGGACTTCATATGGCGGTGAAGCCTCTTTCAACGTGTTGTATCAGTCTCCTCTTGGCAATGCTCCCGCTGCAATTGGCGGCTTGTTGCTGGCTTTAATACATCGAGAGATGAAAGATCGGGGCGTCTGTCTCTCACAACAGAAGGTATATTATAATTTTCTAAGATGTAAATTTATTGACTTTAACTGGCTATCCTTTCACAGATGCCTTCTATTAATTCCTTCCTAAGCAGAGCTTTTTTATACCTTTGTTATAATTTAAAAAAAAATTACTTATATAACAAAATATTACCTAATTTGACTTGAATACACATTTAATGTTTGAATAATATTTTAGTAACATCAGATTGTTATCAATCAGATCTCAGATTGTTTTTAATCAGACCGTGTCAGTCGATGGATCTTCTATCTGCATCCCAATAACCAAACCCTACGAAGACGATCCATTTTTGGTGACTTGACACTCGATAATCGATATAAACCAAATAAAGTAAATAAAACCGTCCAAATAATACCTATTAAAATATACATGTCTTCGTTTAAAGCATTGCGACAATTGCTTTTTAATTATTTTAAAAACTGGTGAACTGTCATTTTCATACAAAGGTTCATCCACATACACCGATCCGTCCTACCATGGATAGCTCGTATCGACAGATGGCCATTACAATCCATCGATTGGTTGATGGCACACTTATCAATTATTGGATTAAGATGTATATCTTAGATTATCAGAAATGGATTGAGATTGATTATTGGGTTTGGGCGTAAGTTAGTTTAAACAATATTCTACCAACGTCAGTCGTCAACTGTAGAATACTCATAAACGTTCAAAAATACAAAAGCTAGAAAAAAATGTGTATATGTGTTGGCTTAATACAAAAACTAACACAATTTTCACAGTTCCATCGCGCATGATAGTATGAAAATTGTAACAAACAAAAATTACGTAGGTATTACGTTCAAATGTAAAATGAACAAGTTGGTTCGGAAATCTTCACTAATAACGCAAACGCATATAAAACACGGAAACAATATTATAATATTTAATGTACATGTTAAGTACTTATGCAATTAAGTTCTTAATTATTTCTTAATCTGCCCCACTAAACCTTTCATTATTATTGTGAAAATAATTGTGATAGGCCTCGAACAGAGCGTGACGTTTACAAAAGTAATAAACCCTTTAGACTCTAGAGGTAACCTCGTTTCCGCACTCATAGAATAACTACAGATGTTTACTTGTACATTTAAGCCTGTATCAGTAACGCACACTTGTTCATTGATAGATAATTCCATATCTGCGCCATTCCAGTTTTTTCTTATACAAACTACTATAAATAAGTAATAAAATCAACCGTATGTTAGAAAAACTAAGAAAAATTTATAACAGAACTTTTGAAACAATGGTGGAATCGTGAGTAAATTGATGAGCATATTGTAGCAAAACGCATTTGTATGCAGGTATCCTAGCGAGGGTAAATCTTTAAGATATAAACCAAATGTCATCGGTCTTCGAACTACTGGACTTGCAGTCCTTACATAACATAAGTAACTTAGTTATTAGTATTTTAGATGATGATGGGCTTTTACTTTCACTAACTGGTTGGCGATGTCACCACTAGCCCCGATCAAGTAGCTGATAAGAATTGTGTTTAAATCTAATAAATATTCATAATGAAATTTATTTACCTTTTAATACCTCGTTATTACCTAATATTTTGATGCCCATGAATTAACCTAAATCTAATTGTAACTGATTTATTTTATAGTTGCAAGAAAGATGTATTTTTTTTAATTACAAGGGAAACGAGCATATTTTATCGCTAACAAACTTATTAAAAGTCCTCTCGGACGTTATTCAATAACGCGGGCTACTCGATTGTGACGAAGTTGCATGGATCTGTTTAGCGCTGCACCTTCTTAAGTTCTTGTGTCATTTCCGCATGTGTGTATATCCTTTTTTTAACATAAAATAAATTGCCGTATTTTTTAAACAGATGTAATATTTGAGAGCATAAAATAAAAACAACGCAATCTTTGCATTTTTAAACCTCCACTCCTAAATGAATCGCTAAAGAGTGACAAAAAAGTATTCCTAACTAAATACTATTTCTTGACATGATTCCTACAAGTTGTAGTCTTCTACGATAAAACTAATATTTATATGGTTTTCAGACGTTCCGCTGGTTTTGTATATGTGCGGCTCCTGCTGCAGTATGCTGGTCTATCCCCTCTAGCAGCAGGATCTCGGCTACCCGCACGTTTTACTGCTGCTGCTTTAGCCGCCTTGGAAAGGCCTGTATTCGTGCTGATAGTTCTGACTGCGCTGCTCGGAGCTATCAATGGCGTAAAATGTGAGTAAATGGCTAAATGGTAAACTATATATATTATTATATACTTTTACATTTAGCGTAGAGAAGAAACGCAAAGTATTAGAGTCTTACCTTTGGGATCCACTAGCTGAAACTCCACCTTTCAAACAGATATCGGTCGCGTCTGAATTTATTAGTAATATAGAAAAGCCTTTTATTATTAGCGTTATATATTACAGCACATTGGCGAACTTGGCTATCTCATATGGGCACTGTATTACCGCGGCTGTCATTCGGGGCTTTGCTGCTACACTTGCCTCTCAATAAAGCATTGCTCGCCAGTCGCATCGCGCCCATACAACTTGATAGATCACACGCCGTAAGTATTATATTATATATTACTACTTTATTCTTTAATAATTCCTATTATACTGTGCATAACACTATTATTTATAACGAACCTAAATATTATTCAATGAGAGTCAGTCGTCCAAAGAGTCATTTACGACCCGTAGACTTGATCTAATGCTGGTTTGGAGCTATCTTAAAATATTATGTTCATTTAGTTTTAGTAATCCAGCATCACTAAAAAGTTTGTATTTATATATAAAATATACATATTTCTATTATAGATATACGAGTGGTTTGGTGTTGGTGTAATCGCTTATACAGCGGCTATCCCATTGGCGTTGCTTGTTGAATTTCCTGCGTTGGCCCTATACCGAGAGTTACGGCGGGTAACAGTGAGACCCACATTCGACCCTACACAGGAGAAACTAGATAAACCTGAACCTATACCACAGAGATAAAACTTTTGTGATGTTTAATGTGCCACAGATTTATTATGGTTATTTAACCAAGATTATTTATACTTTTAGTTATGTGTAGACACCGCATCTGTTGAAGAATTTAATTTACTACCTATCAGGATATTACAAAACTATGTCTATAAATCAGTCCTAGTGTTAACTCTTGTTTTGACGTAATTAGAAGTTATTTAAGCAAGTCATTACCAAAGTTCGAAAGATTTTAATGACATTAGAACTGGTTAGAAAAAAACAAATACACATCAATGGCCTATTTTAAAATATAATAAGCATTTTCTACCATAATATGTTTAGTTTTTTGGGCAATGTTTTGAGATTTATCCATAAGTATTCACTTCGTCTGTTAATTCTTTCGATTTTAAATTTGAATAGAACATTTTGTTGCATGTGAGCACAGAATTTTTACAAGTTTAGATTCACAAATCCCAAGAGTTAAAAAAAGAAAGTTTTAATATATAATATTATATTTTTAAACTATTGCATAGTTTTTACATGAATTGTATTATATGTTATAATTGTATTTTCAGAAAGACTAGCATTATAAAAAATAAGAATACTTTCAAATTATACAAAGTTTTTTATTATGTCCTTATTCTATATCAGTTTTTATATTTTTTTTTATTCAAATTTTAGAATGAAAGTGCATGTACATTATGTAGTCAAGTATGTAGCATACAACAGTAAGCAACTGCAAACTTCCAGTATAAAAGTTATGTTCAATCATCATTAATTTCCATAAACATACATCAGATTTCAACCCTATATTTATAACTAAATATTTGGTGGCGTAATAGATGGCGTTGATGATGACAACAACAATATCATACTGATGAACCCTGACAAACAGCATTAACCCACAGTGGATCTCTTGGTAATGATGATGCGGACGAATTTGCAAGGAGAGGTTCCATAATTATGGTGGCCAGGCTGTAACAGCTCCTTCCCTTGTCTTTTTGGCAAATGTTAACCTGAATTTGCCAAAGATTGATAGAACTCCAATATCAGCAATGGTCATAAATGCAGACTACAGACAATCCAAAATGGCACAGCCAGCAGTTAACCGCTAAAGGAACTTCTAAGCCTTATTAGAACTAATTTCAGAGGATTCAGTATGATCACTATCATCACCCACATAGTAGTGTTAATTTAAAAGCAATAGAATTAAACTCATTATATTAACAGATTTACTCAACTGTAGATACAGGGGAAAATTCATATATACAGTCAAAACCGCCTACAACACTATCATTATTAACATACTGATTAATTAACCAAAATCAATAGTCCCGGCTTAATCCTACTGTATTAGGTTCTTAATAAAAAAGTCATTGGCTGTTAACACATTCATTTTTATGACCAAATATGAATAGTCTCTTAAATGTCATTTAACAGATTTAGACTGTACATTATAACTAATAAAATAATAATAATCATACTTTCAACTTGAATGATACTTTATATTTAAACTAAACTTAGTAAAATACCAGAATTTTGTATTACATTAAATATGCAAAACTCAGCAAATGAATGTAAATCTTACACTAGTGACTTAGTGGCTAGATCACATTTATCAAGTACAGCCTAACGTCGTGAAGGTCCTGAGCCACCCTGCCACCCACCACGATGGCCTGCTGCACCTCTTCCCCCCCCTCGGCCTCGACCAGCAGCTGAAATATTATAAGTAATAACATTATTACCAAGAAATTTACATTACAAACATCAAATATGTTTGCATCTCAAACTAGTTTCTAAGTATAATACATTATAGTATGTTATAAGATATATCAGATACACACTATATTATAGATATACACAAAAAAGATGTGCTATGTAGCTTGTTGTAATATACATAAATTGTGTTTCAATTCTCAGAAAACAGATCATCTGTTTACTGAAAATTGAAACACAACCAAACAATAAGTTTTAACTTATTCTGAACTGTAAGGCCCGAGTACCAACCTTGTGCTCGTAATATGGCACTCTTCCCACGACCTGCAGTCGGTTTATTCCCTTGTCGTTTAAACATAGGAGCATTTTTTAACATATCTGGTAATATTAGAAAACGAATTTTTGAGCCTCTAATGTAAACATTTTCCAGTTGACCTACACGTCCGTCGCGATAAGTTACAGTGACGCTGGTCATTTGGCAATTCATATTATCTTCAGCTTCTATTAACTTTCCTCGGTACACTTCACCGGTATTTGTTTCACAGGTCACTACATGGCCTTCAGCTTCGTGAAGTACTTTAATAGGCACTCCGATAGACATATTGTATTCTGACTTTAAGCTATTCGCGTAGAAATCAATGTAAAAATATTTGTTCTACAAGATGAAAATGGATAAATATAAGAAAAATAGGACGCTCAAAAGTACAAACAAACAATGGCGTCTTCGCCTAGTGACAATTGACAAAATGACAAATAAGAAATATAATCGATCGTCTGTGTTCATCTGGTATTGTCAAAAGTACAACAACGTAGATAGAGTATAGAATACCGTAGTCCGTCTACTTACAAGTTACAACAAAAATAATTATTGTATGGGTTGTGTGAAGTATGTATATACTGGTGAAGTATGTATATACTGGCATAAAAGAAGTTGCCATGGCAACAAACCTATTATAAGAAAAATGTAGTAAAGTTGTCATGTTGATTTAAAAAATATGTCTTACAGAAAAGTAATGTATTTCTCTATAATTAAATAAAAGCTTTATAAAACTGATCTATCTTTCAAGTCGACCTGTTTAAAAACTTTACATGGTAGCAGAGCGTGGTTCATAAAGAAAAAAAAAAAGAAAAAGCGAAACACAAAATGTCGATCGCAAGAATAGATCCTCTTACAAAAGAAAACTATGATACATGGGTAATACAAGCTGAAGCAGTCTTAGTAAGAAACAAATTATGGAAATACATTGAAACTCCTTTGAGTAAAGATCCAAGTGCAGCAGAAACAGAAGGTGACAGACAAGCTAGATCGGAACTAATTCTTATGATATCTCCCTCTGAGCTTAACCAAATTAAAAAATGCCTATCTGCAAAAGCCGTTTGGAGTACACTAAAAGACATTTATGCAAGCAACGGACCTGCCCGTAAAGCCTTTTTACTAAAACAACTAATTCTAACTAAATTAGATGGTCATGAAATACAAAGTCATTTAAACAAATTCATGGATATAGTTAACAAACTGGCAGACATGGACATAATTATCAACGAAGACCTTTTAACAATATTAATGCTATACAGCCTCTCCAAAGAATACGAGAACTTCAGAGTCGCTATTGAATCACGAGATGTTCTTCCTAAGCCTGAAGAGCTGAAAATTAAAATACTCGAAGAATATGAAGCTCGTCATAATCACAATATAACCAATGACGTCGAACCTGAATCCTCTTTTCAAGAAAAAGCTTTATATGCATCGTGTAAAGTTTGTAAACGAAGAGGTAATATCTTTAAACACAAACACCATAAAATTTGTTCAAACTGCTGGAAGGAAAATAAAGGTAAACAGGCTAAGAAATTTGATTCTTTCCATAAAAATAATTACATAATGCAGTGTTTTTTTACAAATAATAAGAAACTTAAAAACAACACATGGGTTTTAGACAGTGGTTGCACGTCTCATATGACTTATCAACGAGACTTATTTAAAACAATAGATAGTACATCCAGAAAACTTAACTTTGCGACGGACGAATACACTGCAGAGATTAAAGGAAAAGGAATAGTTTCCTTTATAACAAAAAACGGCAACAGTAAGGTAATAACACGCTTACAAGATACTTTATACGTACCGAACCTTTGTACTAATTTACTGTCCGTAAGTAAGATGACAGATGCTGGTTGCTCAGTGCTATTTACTAAAAATAAAGCTATTGTAACTAACCCTAAAAACAAAATAAATATAACTGCATATAAACAAAAAGACGGTCTTTACTATGTATATCCAGATCAACATGAAAGGAACTGTTTAGTCAATAATGATGAGGTTACAAGTTCTCTTCCGAAGAAATCAACAACTTTATCAAGTATTAAAGACTGGCATAGAAAACTGGGTCACATGAACGTAAATGATCTGAAATATGCACGTAGACATGAAAACTTAATTGGCTTAAATTTTGATGCATCGGAAGATTTGAATGACTGTGAAGTATGCATACAAGCAAAACTGCACCGTGAACCTGTTCCACGTAATAAAACAACTCAAAGAACGACAGAATGTTTACAAATCATTCACAGTGATGTGTGTGGTCCTATTCAAACGCCCACCATAAGCGGAAATAAATACTTTGTTACTTTTATAGATGACTATAGTCGATACTGTAGAGTTTATCTAATGAAAAATAAGAGCGAAGTACTTGAAAAATTTAAAGAGTTCAAATAGTTAGCGGAAACACACACAGGTAACAAAATTAAGTTTTTACAATCTGATAACGGGACTGAATATATTAATAAGCAGTTTGACACCTACTTAAAACAGTGTGGCATTCAAAGACGTCTTACCGCACCTTATACTCCACACCAAAACGGAGTTGCTGAACGTAAAAACCGTACCCTATTAGAAAAAGCAAGAGCATTGATGATAGATGCAAATGTACCATTGAAACTTTGGGGCGAGGCAGTGGCTACATCAAATTATTTGGCAAATAGAAACATAAATAATGCCATTGAAAATCAAACACCATTTGAACGATGGGTTAGTAGAAAGCCCTGTGTAAATCATCTATACATATTTGGTAGTAAGACTTTTGTTTTGAAAAAGGGATATAATGGTCACAAATTTGCACCTAAAGCAATTCCAGGGATGTTTGTGGGATACTCTGAAACGTCAAAAGCTTTCAGAATCTACGTTCCTTCTAAAAATCATATCATTACTTCAAAAGATATACGAGTGATGAAATGCATGTACTACGAACAAAGCAAGTACGAACTTTCACCACTTTATAATGAAATTGAGTCTACAGCAAAACCTAAACAATTGTCATCACAACAAACACTACAAAAGAAAATTACTATGACGCTTGATGACAATAATAAATATGACAATAATGTTGATACGCAAAATGATAACAATAAAATTTTGGAACAAGATATTCAGGAACCAACAAATATTGAAAGTGACTACAACTCACTTTCTAATATTGAAGACCCTGTTAACAACGGTGTCGGAGAAGCTGTAAACAATAATGACAATGTAGAAACCGCATCCGTTCAAATAAGGTCCCTAAGAAGTAGATCAAATATCACAGCTCCTAGGCGATACGATGATTTTATCTTAGCCGCAGCAGAAGAAATTGAAAATATTCACAAACCTAAAGAACTCAATTAGGTTTAAAGAACTTATTTACATAAATTCTTTAAAAAAAACTAAAGAGGGTGTGAAGTATGTATATACTGGTGAAGTATGTATATACTGGCATAAAAGAAGTTGCCATGGCAACAAACCTATTATAAGAAAAATGTAGTAAAGTTGTCATGTTGATTTAAAAAATATGTCTTACAGAAAAGTAATGTATTTCTCTATAATTAAATAAAAGCTTTATAAAACTGATCTATCTTTCAAGTCGACCTGTTTAAAAACTTTACAGGTTGTAGACAATTACCTTCTGGACAAAGAGTATAAAGTGGAATCTCGCTATTAAAGGGGCTTAGTCAAGATGTCTTAACAGTAGTTTATGTAGAATATCGAAAACTAAATTTGTACGAAAATCATAGTTTCCGTCGACAAATTTTCTTGACTGACCCTCAAGGGCTTTTACACCCTAGTTTGGGCTGTTTTGGCGAGCGTATCAAATAAATACAATATATATATAATAGTATATACGTAGTCACGTATGCATGTTGGCTAATATAATTATGCTTTATTGAACAGCTCACAGCAGTAAAAGGACTTGGAAAATCAAGTCTTTTAATCCGTAAATATTGCACCCACAAACGATAGAGAGCTGCAGCAGCAGCAGAGTAGCTGAGATGCTAACAAATTCAATATTGTCAAACTTTGAATTTACACTAAATTATCTATTTAAATTTAATTAACATCTTTAATTTTTTTGTAATGATGCTTACGAATTACAAAAAAATAGTAAGTCTTTCTACAATAATATCGCTACTAATCAGGGCCTTCAGAATGACATTAATATGTCAAACAGAGCAAAGCATATTGTTGCGTGACCATTTCCATACAAATTCATTTGGCGGTCACGACTCACAACTCTCGCCAAGTATTTTTTCACAAGTCTCCATAAGACTAGTGTTATACTAATGAGATTTACCAAAAATTTAGGGTGACAAGAAAGTGTATATGTAGATTGAAAATTTATAGATTTCTTGATTTATTATTTCATTTAATATAATATTTAACAATATGTCGAAAATATAACTAAAAACCGCAATTTATTCAACTTTTATTGACAGATCTGTCCGTCCGTGTCAGTTTGAATTTTGAAGTTGGTTTCATTCTGAGCAAAAAGACTTCTAAATTTGGCATTGGCAGTGACATAGTAAATAGTAATCACCTCGGTTCTCCATATGATAATGATTAGTGCCCATAATCCAGATTTTGCTGTGATATATTGTTTGATGACTGACTGATTAGTCCAAATATTTATTTTATTTGCCCATATATTTTACCCTTAGTAATTTGCCTATGATAATTATTCCTACATTATACGGTAGTGGATCTTGTGAGATATGGGAAACCATAATAGTCACGACAAGCCTAGCACAGATGGAAGCGGCAGTGGGGCTAGTACACCTCGAGGGTCGACTCGTGGAGCTAGATCTGGTTCCAGCGGAGAGCTACAAGGTCACACAGACAAGCCGGAAGCACCTGCGCCCTTGTCGCTAGTGCCTGTAGAAAAACTAGGAAAGGTAGGTTATCCTACTTTTCATCACTATTGTGATTTGATTTCATTGCCAACCTGCCAATTTTTATTTATAAGTGTGCTATGAAATAATTATTGGTTAAGGTTTACAATTCAATACCTCGATTTTGAGGTCGGGGGAGGGTATACTTATCACCCCCAACCAATTTCAAGTACTAGAAACAGTTATATCAGTAGAAAAATAAAAATAAACCAAAACATACATATAATACCTAACATTAACTGGGCCCATCGTCCTCAAAGTCATCCACATAAGCCGGTCGTTTACCAAGCAAAATTCACCAAGTTTAAAAAAAAACAAATAAAAGCACGCACATTGACGAGAAAACAACAGAAATGTAAAAAGTAACGGCTTTTTAACGAATAATCTGCACTGTAACACTAACACACTGTTCTGGCGGATTGTTTACAAATTTCTAATATTGCACAAAACATCGAAAAAAAAATTAATTAGCTTAAATTACAACTCAAGCAGCATAAATTACTCCAAATCTCACAGAGGTTTTCGAATCAAGGTCCCCCGAGACTCCTACATACTCAGTATAATCAAATTCAAGGTATTGAATATAAGATCCAACCCTAATTATTTAAAAAGTCTGGAATTGTTTTCTTTACTTACTTGTATGCCTTTTACTGCTACAAAAAAACTAAACCAAACACTAACATTAAATTCTTGCATTGTTTATAAATATGAGTTATCTGTTGAGGAAGGATTATGTATTTTGGATTTAATTTAATTACCATTGTTTATGACCCTCTGAATTCAAAAATTTATTATTTTACTTATTATTAGAAATTAATCTAATTATATCCTTTATTTTAAATAATTATTAAACTTGTATCTATAATATTGGTTAGGTGTAAATAAGTAAGGAAGGAAATAATTTAACAAAGTCATGCATTGTTGCTAAATAAGTTTGTCCTTAAACTGACCTGTGATGTAATTGGTTCTGATTTATAGTGCATGCTAATTTCTTCAATAAAATCTAAATATATAACTTTAATTAGTAACTATGTTTGTAAAAAACTTATACACAGAAAGGAAACTACGCCATATCACTGATTACAAACTATCATGGGTTACATACAGTATGTAAGTAGTAGACCAGTACTATTTTGCAAAAAAATCTTCATCTAGATATTGAAAGGAGATCATAAGTTATTTAATAACAAATAAATAAGATATTTCTACTATGTTATATTTGCATGGTTTTAACTTTCAAGTTAAATTTAAACTTTGTAAATGCTATAGCTACTTATATATACATATAGACTCATTTTATTCTTAAGTTAACATAGCTGTAAGCCTAGGCCGTTCAGCATTTCTATAATCTGTTTTGCAAGCAATTAGGCAAACCCTTACAGGTACAGTATTTATTTTAGTTTACCAATCCATTATGGAAAATAATGGATTGGTCTGTAAACCAGAGTATATAAAAGACTTCTCATCAGAAATCAAACCTGGGACTTTTATGCATCTAATTTTATTCAGACTCAATAACCCAATTACCAACCAAGCAATAAAAATGAATGGCTAAACAAGGTAAGGTTAATTTACACTTAGCAAACATTAAATGGTCACATGATGGCAAAGTGGTGAATGACTTGATATGTGAAATATTTGATAAGGAAATTCACATGACAGACACGCGCTATAGAGCTTAATATGACCTCCAATTGAAAGATAATTTCTATTCATGGTTTTTTTATATTTAGAGTGATTCATAATAAACGGCGTCATACTTGCGTTTCACGTGCCTGGTAGGTCTTCTGCACAACTGTATAGATGCTATCAGATAATACTTTCATCTTGATTACGTATACATATAAATAAAGATATATATCTTTTTATATCTAATTTTTTTTAATAATAAAATTTCCATATATTATGAAGGTTGTCAGATGTGTTCTTTAATTTTGGATGGTGATTTCCTCACATTTACTATTCATACGCCAAAATAAATACAAATAAATTATAAGGATGCAATCTGATTATTGAACGGCATGCTTGCAATCAAAGACGAATTAAATCACAATTATAAGAATCAATAAAAGACGTGGGTAATCTTATCGGATTTGTCGTTTGTTTGCTTAGTTGCGAATAAGAACGCGATGGGATTGCCCGCAATCACCGAACTTCGGTTTTCCATCGTAGGGATACAGGTTCGAAATTTGAAAAGAAAGAAAACATGCATAAAACCCACTTGTAAGGTACGATAACACTATAGGCCTATGTCATTTAAGGATTTTAGTTTCCATCTATTACTTTGTCTGTTTCATTGTTCCGAAAAGAAAACATCGCAACTCATCTGAAAAAATTGTTCAAGGCAAAGCAGTAACGTAATTAAATCGTTACATTCGCTAATGTATACATATCAATCCGCACGAGATTTTGTTTTTTTATACTGAATTTCTTATTAATTTAATTGCAACCTACTAATTGAGTTTAAATCTTTACTGATTTGAGCCACTAAATTTTAAATTATTAATAATAATAAAATAGATCGTTTATATGCGAAGAAAGTGGTACATTCGATTTGGATAAATATTATTTGGTGGATCTGATCAGATATGGATCAAAAACTTTTTTTATAGATAGTATACATACTCGGTGAATTCCCATTATCTTTTCTGATAGTTTGTAAGCATTTCTATTGATAATAATCTCCATTCATAATAGATATACACAAGCAGTGCTAAACTAGTTTCTTAAACCATATGGCGCAAGTAGGTATATTGACAGATGGCCAATTCTAGCAACTCTGAAATTATCTAAAATATTTGTAAAATAATCAGTAGCTTTTGACTTCTTAATGTGTACTTGATAGCTATTATTAAATAGTCTTTTGTTTGCTTTGCTTTCGTATATTCATTAATCAACTAACTAACTTAGCTGAAAAAACTATAAACCAATTCCTTTGTTACGGTATACAGGTAGCAAGGGATCAGGTCAAACAAATTATTGTAATTATTTAAAACCATATAAATTTGCACTCTACCAATGTGTAATAGGAGAGTACCTCCTCTGCTCTCGAACGCAAGTACCATGGAAGAAAGGAGATTAAAAAGTAACCTTCGTAGCAGAGTTGCACGGTTTATTACTTATATTACGGCTACTGAAGATTCTTTTTTAATGTAGCATATGATCATTTTGTACAAAGTGTAATTCGTTAGAATTAAAAGCCTTTTTTTGTTTTAAAAGTTGATTAAATTTTTAATTTTCGTCCTTATCGGATGTAAGGCTAAGCCTTAGCTAAGACAAAGTCATTGCCACTGGCATCGATCAAGATTAGTTTATTTTTGTAATTAAACATTATCGGTCAGGCTAATTAGTTACATAAAATGTAGCTTTTTTATTGTCCTAATCTACAATCAAGACAGATTATTACGTTGCAAAATAATATCTGTCAAATTCAACTTCTCTGAAGGACGCTAAATAGATTAGCAATTGTCATATTTGCTTTGAGCCTCTGTTGTTAAGATTACATTCTCCGAATAAAGAATTGCGTAGATGTTCTGTGCCGGATTTAAATTTCGAATTTTATCGCATTATAAAATTATCCTTGAAGTGAATACCGCAAAACTGCAGGTCGGCGTCCACTTCCTTGTTGGATTTTGTTAAAACAAACGCTTCGGTTAGAAAAATATTACTGAAATAAATAAGTAATTTTAATATGTCACCTTACAGTTGCTGGCCCAACGGTCACAAAAGGAGGATGGTGTCAATGGTGTCACAGAAAATTCTTTTACGGTAAATATTTTAATTTTATTATAAGCACCGATAAACTATATTAAAATATAATTTACTACTATAGATAACTCAAAGTATACTGTTTTTATAATCTCAAAGTACAGAAAGCACCAAGAACTGCTAAATTCCGAATAAATAACGAAATCAATACAGCAAATAGATATGATAAAAAAACAATTTATACATATAACATTTGTCTAAAATTTATGAAGCGAAGCAATCACATTCCATGTAAATAAAAAATCGCCAGGACTTAAATAAGGGATATTAAGTAAAAAAATGCTCTTAATTTACATGTACTGCCATTTCTCAAATCAATGGAGTAGTAAGGACAAGACTGACAATAAACCCTTTTAAATCGCCAAGTTTATTTTATATTTTTGCAAAGTGATTGCAACCATTACATCATGTTAAAGCAGTTCATTATTGTAATGAATTAAGAAAACCAAACGTTTCACTTCTATCTGTGAGGTACGGCACATACATAGGAGTATGCACATACCGTACTGTGGGAACAGGCCAAAACGTAGCATCAAGGCCAAAACGTAACTAAAAAAAAAATTAATCCATTTAAATACAAACTAATGGCGAAATATTATGTCGCCAAGCGCTCGGAGACAGCTGGAGCAAATAATTTAATTTATTCCTTGATATCTGTGTAATGTTTTTTGAGAGAAATTGGGAAAATATACCTCCATAAATTTATTTATTATCAGATTCAATGGCTATATGAAATCTAATTAATTAATTGTTACAGAAATATCTATTTCCCCGGTATCCGGAGCTGGCCCGCCAGTTCTATTGGTATATCCACAGACTGGGAAAGTGCAAGAATAAACATATCCCCCTTAACACGTTCCGGCACCAATGCGAAAGGATCCTCGCCATACTGGATGATAATGTTATTATTGATACATATGTCAGGTAACAAAAATAATACCACTGTTTAGAATTTCTTCAGATACCGTCCTATTCCTTGAAATAAGTATGAGAACAGTGAAAAAATCTACTAATCTACCTTTTAAGGTCGGTAAAGATTTCTATGTTTCGTAATCATTTCTTTTTTTCTAAAAGGCTTTTACGTAATCAGCCTTCTGTGTCGATCGACATGCCTTTCTTTACCTTACAAGCGAATGTTTTTAAGTACATAGGTGAATAGCCAGTCCAGGTCCGAACCTACGACTACAGGAACACCAGTGGCACCCTGAGGCCAACACTGCTCTTATAAGACAGAGAATTTGTCTAAAAATATGTAAAAAATAAAATATGTATATGTAAAAGTACCCCTTTATAAAAATGCGCATGAAAAATTTGTAAAACTTAAATATTTAATTTCCAGAATGTTCTGCACTGATCCTGAAGAAGCTAAGGTAACCCCAGAAGATTTGCGTAGTCTACTTTATGTCAGCTATAAACTGTCTATGGACTACTATCCAGAAGGACCCCAGACTTGTATGCAGGTAAATAACTACTCTAGGTCACATACACATACTCTTTCGTTTACTATGATAATAACAGAGACAGCATGTTCCAGTATGTTCTAAATTTGAATATTTGCTTAGCATTTTGAATGCTGTTATAATAATTCGTTATTAAAAAGCGAGCCTATCTTTTTGATTCAGAGTACTTTGCATATCCCACAAGTCCCAGTAACGAGTTAACACGTAAACAAGCTTTATGTTTACGTGTAATTATTATTCTTAAATTAAAAAATATATTAATATATATATACATTCATCAAAGACTGAGAAACACTATCTTAGCATCAGATAGGAAACATATAATTACGACTTGTGTCATGTGACTGACGTATGAAAATCAATATTTATTATGCATCTTTTGATAAATTGATGGTGAAGGAAAACATCGTGAGGAAACCGACATTTCTTGGACCCAAAAAGTCGACGACGCGTGTCAGGCACTGGAGGTTGATCACCTACTTGCCTATTAGATTGAAAAATGATCATGAAACAGATTCAAAAATCTAAAGCCAAGACCTAAAGAGGTTGTAGCGCCACTGATTTTTTTTTTATATAAATTTATGTTCACTTAAAAAGTCATATTTAACATATTCAATTTATATACAATTTTGGTCTATTACGAACGCCTTGACTTCGCCATTAAGACTTCGATATTGTTTTAATATGAAGTCCATGCAAAATAGAGAAGTTATTTTGAATTCTTTATAGATAAACAAGACGTTAAATGCGGTAGTCAATGGATGTTACAATAAGAAGGAGTCACACAGTGTAGGATTTGTGGTACGCTGGTTGGAGGAACATTGCCATCGACTCATCTTTCCTGTACACAGGTATTTCACTCTAATTCAAACTCAAAATATCTTTATTCATATACATATTCACTTATGAACGAAAAAAATTATAATAATTGTATATTGATTGTGAAGAAGGGGGATGTTAGTTGGCGCTGCGCCGTCTAAAGTTTTCATGTCATTTTCACACATGTATATCATTTCTAAAGAAAGAAAGGAAGGCAAAAAACAAGATGGGAGGATGATATTAGGAAGGTAGCTGGAACAACATGGCAAAGAGAAGCCACTGATAGACATAGATGGGAAAGCCTAGGGGAGGCCTATGCCAAAAGGCAAACTGATACCAATGTCGAAAATTAAAATAAATCTAATGTATATTTATATGATGTTAATCAGTAATAAAGGCTATTTTGATTTGATATGATTTGATATCCTTTCTATAACATATTTTCATATCTGATAATCCTAATTTTCGCATGATGAGCAAAAATAAAATACAATCTCATTCGTAAAAAAAATTGTCTGTTGACAAAGGAATCGTTTAGGAAGGTTTATTCGCGTTTAGAAGCAGAGACAGATGGAGAGTTCTGACCGCTCAAGGCTATTTGTGGGGATGCCCCCTTTTATTTTTATTTTGTTTTCAAATTCAATAGTTTCTAAAAAACATATGTGCAATCCACACGTGGTAGAAGTTAAACCTTCAAAAACTTTGTGAAACTTCTTTAGAATCTGTGTGATTTCAAACCGGATGCAATGGAAAAATAATTAATCATCACTACATATTATAAAACAAAGTCTTTCTCTGTCCCTATGTTCCTTTGTATGCTTAAATCTTTGAAACTACGCAACGGATTTTGATGCGGTTTTTTTTAATAGATATAGTGATTCAAGAGGAAGGTTTATATGTAAAAGAACATCCATTAAATAGTGGAGAAGTACTGTTATTTTAGAGGTTTCTAATGTGATGTCGTAAATAGTTACATTTTTTCGCTTACATTGCAAACGCAGGCTGAACCCTACGAGTTTTATCAAAATAATGCACTAAGTATTGTACACATTGAAAAGGTCTACAGAAAAGTCCGTGATGGTATATGTCTATCTCTTATGGATGACCCACATTTTTATATACAACGTTCACAGATTTTCTGTAGTGTATTTAGTATCAGCATTGCACCCGTGCGAAGCCGGGGCGGGCCGCTAGTAATATATAAATTAAACATTTTTTAATTTATAAGTTTAATATTAATCTTTAATTTGGCAAAAACTAAAACAAACGAAAGTTTGAAATTCGATAAAATGAAAAAGCGGCAGTAAAAGGAGGCTGTATAATGCCTCCTATCTCATTTTCTCCCACGTTAAAAAATATGAATTTATGTTTCTGTCTCTTTTTCCGTTGCATCCGGTTTGAAATCACAACGATTCTAAAGAAGTTTCACTTCAAAAAATATATTGTATGTACATTAGCGAGAGCGCTGTAAGTTTTTTTGCTGGCGAAGTGTGGAGTGTAAGTAACTTTTAACTCTTTTAGTGCTGAAAAAGTTTTGCAGCTGCAGTTGGTAACACTCATATATTTTGGTATCTTTTTGGATTTTGTTGAGTTTTTGATAGATTTTTGTACCGGCGATTCTTCATTTAATTTGGATTCTAAAATCTCCCCTCTTCTTGTAGATCCAGTTCACAGTTTTAGTTTTTTGTCTCAGTATAGTTGAAATATGCAGGGCATGATGCAAAGGATCTAGCTAAGACGCGATTTCAGCGCGCGCCCGTAGATCGTCGCGCCCTAGGCTGCCTAATTAGCCTAAGGGTTAATCAGGCCCTGTTTAGAAGGTTTGCGGGTGACATTCTATGAAGTTGACATTAGTTTTGAACCATTCACAGATACTGTGTCCACTTATTAGCCACTCGTCACCGTGAATTGGAATCCCAACTGGAGTCTAGTCCCGGTGAAAGTGGAACTGGAATTGAGTTGGCCACGCCCGTATTGGACCGAGTCGGCCCTCGGGCTGCATTGTTGCCTGTTTCTGCTGCTTGGCTGGTCGCTGCAACATTGTCACAGGTATTTTTTTTTAATTACAGATATTTTTAATGTGACAGAACTACATCTTAGTTATATTAAAAGCCCAGAATTAGTCTACTTTGTTGTATTCTGTACATTTAGTACTAACTGTATCTATAACCTTCAGTTTGTCAAAGAATTTTTCGTGTCTTGTTGCAAAATGATAAGAAAGGAGAAAATATTCCACAGTGATAAGAAACATAAATTATGAATAAAGTTATGATTAATATTTGTTATATGTTTTGGAAAGCAATTTTTAAATTTCAATACAAACATTGAAGTTTACATTAAGTTTTGAGTAGTTAAATATTGCTTATTTTAATACAGCTGTTACATCCATCATCAACGTTTGTAGAGTTCCGCGTACGAAAGAACAAAATAAAAATAAAAAATTTGAACTTTTATTTAGATCTTAACGCGTCTATTTCCCTAATAATTATTCGTTATATTTAAATGGCCTTTAGGGTTTTTTTAATTTGCACCAATGAGGAGCTAGTGCGATGAATAATTGTACTGGTTTCAACCTCTCTTTAAAATATGTTTTAATTTTCCAGTTATATACCCGCCCGCTGAAGCCTCCACCGGTAACCACTAGTGGTGGGGGCAGCGCGAGCGCAGCCTGGATGTCGAGACTAGTCTGTGCGTTGCCTTCACATTGGGTGCCGCTTTACTCCTCTAACGAACATGGTCTGGGAGCCAATCGATTCTTACATCATACGCTGGCGTATAGGTGAGGTCTTTTAAAATAAAATTTAAAATATAATGCTGATAAATGAGAAATGAGAAGTCTGAAATGGAATGGGTGGTTTGAAGATAGCCCTTTCAAAAAGATAGTTTGTTATAAAATATATTAAGTATGTATCTCTATATCATATCTATATAATCTATGTTTTGTTCAGTTTATTCTCTCTTTCACTTTCGTTTTGTTGGCATCTAACTGCTATCGCGCGTAGTATTTTATCAATACCAAATTAAATAAAATACATAATTACTAAAATCTTACCATTGTTCATTTACAGTTATTTATTTTAATTTAATGGTTACACTTAATTTTTTTATTTTAATAACTAAACCTTTAACCATATTCAAAGTTTGTGTCTTTCTTATTCAAAATAAATATTAAAAACTTTAACCAAACTTAGCATATTTTACGTTAATTTAATTTTAATCGACGATATTTCTATAAGAGTATCGGCATCGGTATCTTGCTTTGACCACTTGAATCAAACTTTCAATTAATTCGAAATAAACATTAAATATTCGTGCCTATTTAGTATAAATAATTGATACTTCTCTCGAGTAAATGACAAAACGGCAAAAAAATATCTTTGATTATTTTTCTGTGATGTCTATGGTAACTTTAATTTTATATAACAATTCTGTATAAAGTAAAATTTCCGGTCCCATTGATGCCTCTATATGCTTACATTATAATTCCAGAGGTCCAACACTGGTGGTGGTGTCTGGGAAAGCGGAATGTGGTGAAACAGTAACAGTGGTGGTGGCGTCGCCGCAAGAATGGCGGGAAACACACCAGTATTGTGGTGGACCAGACTGTGCCCTAGTACAGCTCTACCCAACGTAAGTAAATATCTTTAACACATTTAAACACATAGAAGAAAATTAAGTGTGTATGTAATTGACAAGCTGAGAAACTACTTAACTAATTTTAAAATTCCTTAATATAAAACATTATCATTTACAATTTAATTAGTACTGTGAATATTTAATTACCAATAAGATTACAGTATCAATGTAAAAAGGCAAAGTTTTCATTAGGTTGCATTTGTTACTATGTATAATGATTAGATTTACATTTTATATCTGTCTATTGCATAAAATTAAAAAATCATTTATTCATAATTCACTTATGAACGTCATAAAAACTATTTATAGCCATATTGTTTATAACGCCATCTATCGAATTCTTTTAAGTGAGTGTTTAAAGAAATATAGCCATATTGTTTATAACGCCATCTATCGAATGTTTTATGTTGATAACTTGTTTAATGATTCCAGGTTCTCGCTGGTTGAGCGCGGTCCACGAATGCTATACCTTAACACATGTATACGCGGATACCCAAAAGGACTCCGCGCTGGTGCTGATCCTCGATCGCCACAACTCTCAGTTAACGAAGGCTTTGATAGCTTTACGTTTAAGGGAGCGCCTTATCCGCTTAATGCTATTGAGGTACAATTTATATCCTGAGCATTATTGTAATAACTTTAATACTGTTTTATGGTAATTTATTTAAAATGATCAACTATTCCGTTACAGATTTAGTTCAGGGTTGTGGAAAATAAAAATTCTGAACAATGTATTAGTTATTATTTAAAAAAAAATTAAAAAAAGCATTCTATAAAATATTCTTTATACAGGTCTGGGGTTGCGGCGATGGTGCGCTACGCGAGTCACAGTTGGACGTCAAGAAGTGGCAAGTCAAAGAGGCTGAGCGGCATAGAAATGTAAAAACACTACGATATAAATTCATATATTCTTATAAATATTCTTTACATGTAAATTATTTAAGAAATCAAATTTTCGTACTCAATTCAAAGGCATTTACCACCGCTGCGTGTGAATTAATAGGTAACAAAACTTAGGTTTGGAAAGTAAAGGGTATTTATTTTTACCATTAAAGCATTTTATATATCTAAACAAATAATTTTTGTAAAAGAATAACTTAAAATGTTCCCTTTGATTGCATTCTACAAAGTTGGTAGAGTTTAAAGTGTACAGCGCCATCTTTGGAGAATATTAAAATAGTATTGTTTTTAATATCTATTGAAAACTTCTTGCCTATGCCTACTATATCTTTATAATGTTTTATTCATTATGCTTTTCAGGTGAAAATATCGGCAGCTGATTGGATCGAACATCCTGATAGATATTTACTTGAAATGGCCGGCCGCCCTCAGTATAACACAACTGCTTCATAGGGAAATGGAGCAACTGTTAACACAACAATTTCATTGTTAGGGCATCTCCTAATTTGGAGGATATACATTGAACTTATCCTTAAAATATTTGTATTGTGTATACTTTATTAAAAAATAGATGAAACATTGAAAAGCGTGATTGAGATTGAAATATGTATATGCTTTTCAGCTTTGACATTTTACATAGATATATTAAAGATTGAAGTGCCTTTGAGGGTTAAAAATTAACCGTTTGAGGGTTTGTGGTCAAAATTGTTCTATATATTCAACATTAGATATTTTTGTGTCCTCAAAACCTTTAAACAAGAAATCTTATGTAGATTACTTGACTGTTTGCTTAAAAACTAGGACTTACCATTTTATTTAAGATTTTTTTTTAGTTTGGCTTTTCTAAAGTAAAACGTAAGTAAAGTAACTAAAAACAGTAACTCTATATAACGACACTCAAGAGATTTTGACGATGCAAAGAGTTGTTGTTAAATGGAGAGAAGAAAAATCTGTATTAGAAAAAGAAAAGTTTATTTAAGACTAGTGTTAGTAACATACAACACAATTCTTAATCTGTTCTAAGCAGAAATTATCTACTATTTTTTTTTTATTATTTTATTCATGATTGAATGGCATGATATTCGGGACATATGATGACGATAGTCGAGTTTATTACGGGCTAGGGCTAGGACGTTAGATGGAGTTTACACTGTATTTGTATGTCCATAATGAGATAAATCTCATTTAATTTTTTATGGTACTTAAATTTATTATCTGTACATTTAATACTAAAATGTATTGGTTTAAAAAATTATACACTTAGATCTGTGATTTTGCTTCATTAAACAGTATACTACAGGTAAGTTTTAAGAGACCTTCAAATTTACGCATTGGTGCCAATGTCAATGAGTTTATAATTACAATTAAACACCAGTTCACTGCGTTTTGCTCAAAAAAATCTAATATTTACAAAAACTTACAAAGCTTCTTTACTATATTTTATCTTTACTATATTTTATCTTTACAATAGTTTATCTCTTATTTACTGCTGTACTCGTCAAGTCAATTCAGTTGTGTGAATTTTTCATACTACATTATGTAAAAGACAATCTGATGTTAGTTAAGTGTTTATAAAAGATAACTAATGTGTGTAATGTTTTTACTTCGTGTCCATTATGTATATTTTATAGCTGATTGCGTTTTTTTTTCTTCTGAGTATTGTTTGTAGGAAAAATGCTTAATTACATACACATGAGAATCACAATTCTATGTCATTATTTACTAATGTGAAAAATAAATTTGTTAATAATAATTATGAATAATTTTTTATTGAATTTCATGGTTAATTATGAATTTTGAATTGCTTTATACGTTAGGAAATGTTTCACTAAAAATCATATAACTTATATGGCTATCCACAAATTTTCCTACAACCTTTATATTTAATTAAAAATATAACTGTTGTTATTTGTAGGTGCTTACAGTATTCATTTAAGTTTGGTGCTCTGGTTTTTACATAGATATCAAAAGTATATGTTTAAAAAAATGTATTTGAATGAGAAATCTGTGATTGAATGTTAATTATGAAACACTTCTAATATTATTTTAAATGTGCACAGCTTAGTATAGATAAATTATCTATTATAATTTGCTTATGTACACATTGTATTATAGTTGAATAAGTAAAGTATTTTAATAGATATTTGTTTTATTTTGTCACACCTGCATCTTACATTACTGTGACATGCCAATCTGAGCAAGGCAGCAATGTACTTAAATGCTCTTGCGCTATGAATTTGTTCATTTATATGATTAAAATCAGAAAATGGACAGAGTATTTTTTTTCCAGTAATAAAATATCAAATGTTCTATGCCTGTTCCAAGCTTTTAAGGATGATAGACAATCAGACATATCTACAATGATTAAATAAAAAAAAGTATTTATTTTCATAAAACAGAAGATACTACTTAAAGAAATTGCAATAAAAAGTAACATTAAATTTTATATTGATTACTCCAATTTAAATTTATCTAAACTTTCAACTTCGTTGAAGGCTTAATCTGTTGTAGATTTTTGAATGTATACCCTAGTTCATTTTTTATTATTCTTCGCAATGTCGTCTCACCTCCTTTGTAATTTAAATGTTCATTTGCAGTGACCATAATTTTTCACATAGTAGGGATTTCTTTCCTTTCTTCCATTGTCTGTATGATATTTCTCAATTCTAATAATGCACATGCATCTAAAAATGTTTTTTTTACCCCTACTCTTTTTTATTGGTGTCCTAATTTTAGTAGCACTTGCTAAAGCTATTTCTTTTTGGCGTCTTAATTTTGTTACTGTATTTTTTGCAATTCCTGTAGCGCTTACCACACGCTCTGTAACCCTGGTCGTATTTTGTAAAAATAAAAATAAATGTTTCAAAATTTCTGTTATAATTTGTTTCGAAATAATTACATCTTCGCAGTTATCCGGTGTATTTCTGACACAGCGTGATACAATTTGAAATAACTCCTCAGTTTCTTTCATCTCTCTGACGAAGTAGTTGTCAACTTTAATTATAATTTCACGAGCACGGCTTTCAATAATTTTTCTACTCATTGTAACGTCAACGGAACAAACTATGTAAACTTTTAAATTATAATGATCACAAAAAATATCATAAAATCTCTTTTTGTATTGATTGGGAAACTTATTTTTGTTAACTGAATAAATATTGACAAGAGACTTATGAACCAGGAGTATATTATTTACGTTTGTTATCAATTTCGTAAACACAAGCCTTATACAAACTACAAAGGTACTTTCGAACAGGGCTGACAATAATTCTATTGAAATTTGAAAATTTAAATGCACCCCGGTTTCGCGACAACTGATTTTTTTCTTTTTCGGCCAAGGCGCAGGCTATAGTCTTTCGACCACTTTTGTAACCACTAACCAGCAGCTTCTCTGGTAATTAAAAGATGTAGTAGAAAGTAGAAACGAGAATGCGTATTCTCATGCTAAGTGTATGAATTATGATCATATTTTGTATCGAATCCATTGAGAGCTTATCGGCTCACGCTTTCCACAAATAACCTTTGTCTACCTTATAACTATTATAACCTATATTCATTTATCACTCGTGTTGGAGTGATTAGCGAAATGACTTAATCTGTGGTGATTGATAAGTGATAAAGAATAATTTGGCTTGAAGTTCTAGATACCAGGATATACACTCCAAAAAAAAAAAAGATAACGAATAATAAACACGAAATAAATTAAAAATTATGTCAGAAATAAATGCAAGTACTTATGAGCTAATGTAAACAATATTATTTTAAAGACATGGCGGTTTATGCGGCTCATCTAACACGAACGCTTCAAGGCACGCCGTCGGTTTTTCAAGTTACAGCTCAGGAAGCTTTGGGTGCTACCGTCAAGCCAGCTTTACGGAAACTTGTTGAGGTACGCTATCTTGAGCTCAAAACTCATTAGATCTTATTTCATTTCGGCCCAAGCTATTTAGGAAATCCTATAATGCCCAATAACTATTACATCCTATATCGAAACTACACTTTTATTTATGTATCCTTATCCTGAGCTGTATTCAGCACCCAGGATATAAGTTATATCTTGGGGACTCGAAATGTATACATATTAAAAATTATGTAAATTTCAGTACTTAGCATCAGTGTACCCAAAGAATAAGTGGAGTGAGAGATGGTATGATGAACTGTATCTGTTGATGGACTGCAGCCTACAGTACCACTATCTAAAACATTATGGTAACTTCTATTTTCTTATTATGTCATTGTTTACTTTTTTCCTTAAATGTTAACCACTGTTTACAACTGAAAATATTAAATTAAAATTTTTATAGAACTTAATCTTATTTTTTCTGTTATAAATGTACCTTGTACTTCAAACTCTATACATATAGCTATATAGACTTTGAAGTACGAGGTACAAATATTTATTACAAATATATCCCCCTATCCAACTTAAAATTTACTTTTAAGTATGTTCTATCTTTGGAAGCAATGATAAACATGGTGCATTCTTCCTAATTGTTATACGTCATATTTATTCACTAATGTTACACAAATTCAAAACATTTCAGCTGCGTCATTCTCTGAATGTTTCTATGGTTTAATGAGAGTCCCATTAACAAGCAACAATGAGTTCAGTACTGGTCACCGATTACCAGTTCCACTGGAAAAGGGCTCATTGGCATTACTTGTTCTCCTTTCTTACTTCAAGGACAAAGTGGAGAAGATGGTAAACCAGTGGAGAGAAGATAATGAGGATGGGAGATTAGGAAAGGTTCATACATTATATTATGATTTATTTTAGTTTTTTTTTGTCATAGTACATTATATATCTTTTATTATTTAAATTAAAATATTGATTTACCTTTTTCTTATTGTTACTTTCTCAATCATAACATTAAAAATTAAATAAATATTTTTGGTTAAGTTCTTCATTATTTTCAGAGTAACTCAGACAAGGCCCGCAAAGCAGCAGTCCACCTATACTCTTTAACTCATCTAGTCTCTGAGGCAGCCAAACTTATAATCCTTGCTCGGTACCTCATAGGATCTTCTCGTTCTCCCTCACCATCGTTACTTCTGTTGGGTCTTACGCTGACTAATGCCCCACCACCAGAACCTGAAGAAAATACCTGGAGTGATCTGGGTAGAAACTTACTGAAAGGACATATTGGGTAAGGGAGAGCATGTAAATTTAGCCATCAATGTGTTTAATTTAATCATTAGACTATGACAAACTTGAAAGTATATATTTCCCAATTGATATTGACAATATCAGTGTAAACTCCATGTAAAGTCCCTCGATGCTACCCGTTTTGAACTTGCTAAGAAATCCATTCTTTTAAAATAATTTAAAAAATACATTTAATTTAACATTAACTGTTATTCATGCTTGTCATGGATGCACATGCATGTATCTTGTTTTTGTATGTCATTTTTTCTGAAAATGTTTTTGTTTCCTTAGTGTGCGTTTTGAAATAAAAGGACATAAATAATAATAATATGGTACAGCAGGAGATGTCAGGCGAAAATAACAGACCATACACAATAGCGTTCAAATAAGAATTCATTTTCATGTAACTACTAACACTAGTCTGTAATAACCTTTTTTTTTTTACTACAGATGTTTATTCAACTCTTTGTAACGTCAAAATTTGCACAGTACCTTGAGTGTCGTGATATAAAGTTTACACTGTATAAATAAACGGATAACTTTATATTATTACAGATTACAAAGTGTTAATTTTTATATATAAATAAATAAAATAACACAATTTGTAAATAATATGTTTATTTAAATAATATACTAAAAAGGATACCAACTATTATTATTGTCCTTTTTTTTTATTTTAAAATAGAATAAATTTTTATATAAATATATAATATATGTTATGTAATATAATAAAAAAATATTATTTTTATAAAAAAAAACAGTCTACTTACTAATGTTTGGCTGTATGTTTATTTGCATTTTAATTATTTAGGAGCGCCACAATAACTTTCCCAATGGTTTGGGGCGCTATGGCAGGCGCAGTGCAGTGGGGGGCATTCTTCGTCCAATTCCTGCGCTGGTGGGAGACTCGACCTGGACTAACTATGGATTCGCTTCCCTCACCTCCTCCCCCGACTGTATGTATATTTATAAGGAACCTTTGAATTCCATATAAAACAACTTCATGTGAATATACGAACTCGCTATCACAGTTTGAGATAAGTTTCTTTATGTGAACACAGTCTGAACTAACTATATTATGGACATCATTTAATGGATTATAATGATGAACCAAGTGACATTTTTAATACTTTATTAATTCACTCTCGTATCAAAAATTATTCAGTTTCTTAACGGTGCATATTTGAAAACCCTTTTTTTTTCATAATTATTTTATTACTAAAATTTTAATTGTTAATAATAACTAGGTTAGTTTATGAACAGTGCTTTAAAACTGATGTATTTTTGTCATTAACGCGGTAATCTGTTTTATAATAGTGTTTTCTTATTACAGCGTGATGAAAAGGCAGTGCGTTACACAAATAAATGTCCCGTTTGTCTGCAGTCTTGGAAGGTGCCTACTGTATTGCCAGTATCAGGGTCAGTTTACAAATATATTTATGATACTATATATGTATATAACCGTAAAAATGTAAATACCGTTAGATTGTAATCTATCTCTCGTTTAACTGTCGAAAGGTTGTGTTTTAAGTTGGATCAAACTGCACACAGTATGCAAATTTAATTGATATCGGTTCGGTGGTTTAGGAGTCCATCGTCAAACAGCGTGACACGTAATTTATATATATTAATATATAAAGGTAGATAAATAGATAATGAATAGAAAAATGTTTAAACGGGTTAACGGGTCTGAACTCTATCATATTTTTTTTAAGTGATACCGCCGCCTATGGACACTCGATGCTAGAGGGCTCGCGAGTGCGTTGCCGGCCTTTTAAGAATTTGTACTATTAATTTTTTACTTTAATTTTTTAAGCGATTATTATCATTTTTAATAGTCTGTGTATAATGTACGTCTAATCTGCGTCACTTTACTGATCATTTTTGAGGCATTTAGATGATAAAGCTTTAAATGGGGTCAAATTTATTATCATGTGTCATTACTGTTTTCTGTTGAACATCCATTCATCAATGTGCTGATATCATGAGTTTTTAATACATTTTAATGATTCCTAGGTATATTTTCTGCTATTCGTGTATCGCGCGACACCTGCGCGCTAACCAAATATGTCCTGTGA
This sequence comes from Pieris rapae, assembly GCF_905147795.1. Taxonomy (NCBI): domain Eukaryota; kingdom Metazoa; phylum Arthropoda; class Insecta; order Lepidoptera; family Pieridae; genus Pieris; species Pieris rapae. The sequence continues at coordinate 4,017,877 of NC_059511.1, read as the reverse complement.
CGATGCTTCCAGCTACTGAAAGATCTCTAGTGAGACTGTATATAGATACCTAAATTTAGCTAGATAGCATTGTTACCAAAATCGATTATAAAATAATATATGAATAATATTTATATTTTTTTTAATGTTTGTTAAAACATTAGGAAATATTCTAAGCATAATTACTAAGATTTGTATATAAATATGACAGACTGATAATGGGATTTCAATGTTTATGGTTTTTGATTTTAACTATAATCAACGTGAACGAAATTGAATACTTTCTATACAAAAACTTGATGCGTATTTGGTAAAACAGCACGAACCATACAATAATCGGTATTCTTAATTTGGAAACGCTGCGTCATCAATATTTTATTAACAAGATGTTTATATATAGTAGATCTGTGAAGACATTCACAGATTCAGATTCTACGTAGTTTTTCTGTCCACCCAGAAGTCGAACAAATGTAAAACTTATAAAAGATATTGTTCACACAACACAACAAATTTTAAAAAGTGGAAACTATGAATTTATGATATGACCAAGCTGCTGACAAAATATGTACATATACAAAAACAAGCAGCCCATACAAAATAGCTTTAAGTATTGCGATTTAAATCAATTCCTCTGTCCTTTTCTTTAGTTTGAAAATAGCTAAATAGACTGATTAATTTGTTCTAGAAATCAGACACTGACGTTAATTTATGATTTAAAGATTGAGAATGTGTCTATATTCTTGTATATCATACAAGTTCTTACATTTAAATTATTGCTTTTGTTTTCATTTATAGATTTTAGAGAAACATAAGATACATATAGTTGTACAAAATTTATTTATTATTGAAAATATGTTACTTGTTGACTGCACTTGATGTGGTGCATATATAGGGGCTGTGGTTATAATAAATTATACAATCTTTTATCAGTGTCTTTTTATTTCAATTAATCTATACAATTAAAAAACGATTAAATATTCAATGTCACTAGTGCGATCTGTAAATTATTATGAGTAGCTTATTAATTTGCTTTTTATAACAACAATATTATTTAAATAAATTTCTAAAATATGTTATATAGAATATCAATTATGTCTTATTACAAATTATTATGAGTAATATTTATTGAATTGCCTTATATAAAAACATTTCTAAAATATGTTATATGGAATATCAAAAATATATTTCTTAAATCAAATTATTATGAGTAAGGTTTATTGCATCAGGTGTTATAAAAGCAATAATATTATTAAATTACGAGCCCATACATACATCAAGCTGAGCTGCAAGAGAATTGTTGTCACGTATCTTATAAGTAATAAAACCGAGTGACAAATTTATCTCTTACCATGGTATGCTTATTAAATATATTAAAAAATTTACGATAACTGCAATTGTATATTTTTATTTCGCCTACATTCTGGGGAAGCTGTAATAGCTGAAGCTATAAACTCTACATTCATTATTTTGCGTATTCCTTTAATGTTAACAATTCACCAAATATTTCTAAAGAAACTTAACGCTTTATGATATTAAAATGATATTTCAAATTGGTAAAAACTTATAAGTACTGAACATCATTAACTAGTACTCCAGATAGATAAATATGAACCAGCTGCCTTCCATTCTCTGCAACTAGAGCGACTCGGGGACTGTTTCCGCGGATCAAAAGCGGCCGCGGGGGTGAAGCGAGTGAAGCGGGGGGAAGGGAATTAATATATGCCCGTAATTCCTCACGGGTGGAGAAAGTTTTGTCTGCGTACACGAATTTAGCGTCACCTGTATCGATGATCTCCCAGGGTTTGGACGTCTCGAAATACCCACCCTCACCCTGTAAATAGTTAATTTAATACACAAAAGGTAGGGATATTATACCTAATAAAATAAAGCATAGGAAAGTAATAGACTAATATAGCTTCCGCATTAACTATGGTGAATTTATTGATCTTTACGAAATAATGTAAATAGCAAAAAGGTTAGTCGACATTACAGGTGACCGAATAGCTGGCAGCTACCTCGGTCAAAGATAAGTCTAGATATTCAAAGGGGGACCTCTACCAGTATTTAGGGACTCCTTTTAATATTATATTTACAATCTTAGGTTTATTATTTAAGTATAATATATTAATTTATTAATTAACATGATATTAGGTAAATAAGTGATTATAATTAATATAACATAGAACTTTGGAGTTTTATTTTTAATTTAAGTATATTTTTTTAAATATTCCTAAAAAAAATGATTATATATTATCACTAGGGATACAACAAATACGAATATTGGTATTCGCGAATTCACAAAACTGGCTAAAAAGCATTTTTCATTAAAACCATCTACTGTGGCCTCAGAAGGATTATTTTAGACCTGTGGGAATATAAAAATTACGTTTTAATTTCAATTAGTAAATATCTTTGAAAAAAGAATAGCGTGTAGTATTTATTACCTTTTTAAATTATCGTATTCGCCGAATAGGTTTGATATTCGAATTCGTTGCGTTACAAATTATTACGTCAAATTAAATTCTTAAACTTTAAAAAAAAAACTTTACCTCTGCATTGGATACCGCATAGTGGTTCCCCCGCTTGGCGGTCACTATGGAAACGATGCTACCATCTTTATTGACAATAGGTGCACCTGCGATATAATTATTCGCAGACTCAAAAGTCGGAGCACATCGCCATTGGGCCAGTTTACCGTCGCTCGATACAAGTAGTATACGCTTAGTACGATTCAAAAATACCTATAAAGTAAATTTTATAGTTAAATAAAATTCTGTTGATTTTCGTGTACAGATATCGTTGTCCTATATTTACTCAATAGATATGAAGTATGTTATAATACAGACAAAGGATAATATTATACATATATATACATAATTCTAATATTGTACGTTTATACAGAATAAAGTCAAAAACTATTATCCGTGGGGTCCTATCGCGTTAAGGCTTTTAGGGAATTATCAAAAAGGTTAGTCGACATGACAGGAGAACGAAGAGCTGGCAGCTTCCTCGCACAAAGAACTAGTCTAGCTATTCAAAGGGGCGCTGCCAGTATCTTCGGAACCTTGCCTAAAGGGACTCCTTTTAATAATATTTTTTAATTATAAAATTTTAAGGTTAGTTATTAGGTACATGTATTTTTATGTATATGTTATTTGTTTTGAATAAACTGAGTAAAACTATTGTACATTTACATTTTGAGTCAGTTTTTATAAATATTTTTTGAAAAAAGTAGACCAGTCTTGTCTTTTTAAAATGATACAGTTATTGTTTCGCCAAAATCAAACCTAGCTAACTTTGCTCAACATGCGTTATCAAACTCTAACCTCATTTCTCGTGTACGCTATTTGACGATTGTTCAATTATTGTGGAAGTAAGTTCTAATCATCTAACCTTCTCAGCAGTGTCCGCATCTAGCCGGACGTAGGCAAGCTCGGCCAAATGAGCCAAAACTTGTTCCGTAAACACGTCACAGTAGTGGTGGGTTGACACCGAGAGTTCTGCCTTCTGAAATAGGATTCAATAAAACCGAAGTCGCAAAATGTTTCCAACAGATACAAATTTCTAAAATGTAGAAAAACTAGTACCTAAAACTATATCTTTAGCTCTTTTTTTTATAGGATAGGGGCAAACGGGCAGGAGGCTCACTTGATGTTAAGTGATACCGCCGCCCATGGACGCTTTCAATGCCAGAGGGCTCGCGAGTGCGTTGCCGGTCTTGTAAGAATTAGTACGCTCTTTTCTTGAAGGACCCTAAGTCGAAATGGACTTGTTACTTTATATGTTAAAATAAAGTTAAAGTCAGTTCTGGCCTTAATATATGTATGTATTAACTTTTTAATATATGTAGTATAATGGATTGTATTTTTCAATAAACTAATTGAGTGCAGTAGTGCGTTAGTACACACAAAATGAAAAATTAAAATGCTTCAAGAAGTTACCTGTTCCGCCGTGCAACAATGTATGGGAACTAACGAAGCACAGGTAGCATAGCGACGTCCCTCTCTCTCATGAAGCTCAACCGGAACTGACATTCGCTCCACCAACCCCTTATACTGCTCATTCAAGACCGTACGCTGAGACATATCGTCGCTTTTATCTACATAAAGAAAAAAAATATAATAAGTACTAACATAACAGATGTCGTAACACATTCAAAAATGTTTAAATAGCAATAGGCCAGTCTCACATTGACAGCATTGGTGAAGGCAGATGGCTCAAAAAAAAAACCTTACTTGAATGACCTGGAAAGATGGAATAACTGTGGGAAACAAAAGCATTTGGCGTAGACCTGCACTTCATCGAAGGTCTACTCTTATTCAGAGGAGAGGTTCTCAGGTAGCTCTATCTCTACTTAAAAAATAATAATATTCATTCTGTGGGGACAGAACATTAAAACTTTTTGGGCTTATACAGGCTATAATCATACAGGGTATGTAAATCGCCTGCTATCAAAATAACACAGAAATATTTATGAATATATTCAGATGCCTGCGTGGTTCCTACCAGCTATTAGCAAGTTGTTATATTGAATGAACAACGTTCAAAGTATGTATGTTCATTTATACAAATTTTTGACGTAGAAAGAAGTTTTCTTTTTGTATAATAAAATTTTAAACATAAATCGATAAATCCGTAGTTAACTTTACGCGAACCCTACGTAGAACAAAGGTTCTATTAGGGTTTAGGTTAATTTTACGGGAACAGATTAAACCTTGACTTACGCCCGAACCCAATAATTAATCCACAGTGTCAGATTGATAACAATCTGAGATCAGACCGTGACAGTCGATCGATCTCCTATCTGCATCCCAATAACCAAACCCTATAAAGACAATTCATTTTTGGCGACGGATAGAATGCAAACTCTTTGCACTTTATTTGATAATCAGTATAAACCAAAGAAAGTAAATGAAATCATACAAATAATATTAAAATATACATATCTATGTTTAAAACATATCAAATAGCTTTTTAAATATGTATTTTAAAAACTGGTGTAAGTTAAATCTTTTTAAACAAATTTTTATACAAAGCTCTATCCACATACCCCGATCCTACCATGCATAGCTTGTATCGACAGATGCCTATTACAATCCGTCGATTAGTTATTGGCATACTTTTATGAATACATATTTGTATTAAGATGATTGTTAACGTTATTGGGTAATGGGTTTGGGCATTAGATTATTAATTCGGTGGTAAAAGTTATAGCTGATTAAAACCTGTTATGACGTTTGACAATCATACATGACGAGGAGGTAATTAAGAAATTTGAATCCATAAATCAATCTCTCAGACATTAATTTAGAAATGTATAAAAATAGTTATCTTAAAAAAAAAACAAAATACGATGACCGATATGGCAGTAATGATCGATGCAATGTTAATCCGAATTTACGACGAACATTGATAATAATAGTTTTAAATTCAATAACAATAAGTATATTACAATAGATAGGATTGAGATATCAACGACTAAACAATCATCTGGAATCAAGCCGATTTTGATTTTGCTAAATAATGGGGCCTTCGGCATTAATAACATAATCTTCTCGACATTTTTATTACAGTATTTTGTTTGGGTATTTACCTATAGGTAGGTAGGTTGTTTAGAAACAACTAAATATATGTAACTTTTATATTAAGACTTTTTTATGAATAGATCAAAACAGCATAAAATTAATAAAAACAATTATACTATGTAAAAATCGTTGGATACAATAATATCTATAGTCTACATATTTACCAGTTTTTTAAATCTACTTCTCTTTATGATAAAATAATTCTTATACCTGTATTACTATTAAATAAACAAATTGTGAACTGTAAAATAGTTATTTTTAATAACAACTTACTTTGCACACCTCGCGGACTTAATGGCTCTGTGTGAGATAAGATATGAAAATCTTCAGAGACGTCAGCTGACGTGACAAGAACAAACAAAACTATACTCAAAACCATGATTGCTGATGTTTTATCATACACGAATATGACTCACCCGTAAGCGATTCATAATTTGATATAACTAGAGAATGTTCTTTGTATGTACACCTAAAACTGGCAATCTCCGCATTCGTAAATCTGCTAAACTTGAAAAATCTTAATAATATTATGTATAAAAGGTTACTCGTACTTTTTTTAATATTATGTAAATTTTTAATATTACCTTCACCGCTTTATCTTCTTGACATAGATGATTCAGTCAATGTGCTGTGTGGTTGGCCTATAACCGTATGACGCTTAAAGTTGGCACAAAGGCACTCTTATTACTTTCGCGAAAATACTAAAGGGGAATTCCCCGTTGTTCCATTGTTTAATATTACAGAATAAAAAGTTTAATATAGAGCCAGTGTTGCCAACTCGGATTTTGATAATTACCTAGGCCACAGAAAATTACGTAGATTTAGTAAATTTCGATTTAGTAAAAAAAGTCGTTCGTAGATCTACGAACTTTTTTATGGGTGAAATGAAGAGGGTATGGTAGGTAAAACTGAATAAAACGAGGGGTTTTTTATTATTACTTTCTAGTAAATTAAATTTGCATATAAGTACATGTTTTTAGAACGAATCCAACCACAGATAAAAATCACAAATAGGTATTACATAATTATAATTTAATAATAAACTAATCCGCCTCCAAATTGTCAGAACTAGACCAAATTTAATTCATCAAAATTGGTACACCCTATCGAAAGTTATGGGGTATGGTATGGTATGGTAGGTGGGCTCAATTTCCACAACTAGACTCAAATTTGGTCCGTTTTGCGTAAAAGTTATAGGGTAGCATAACCAAATATTTTATATATGCAGTGAAATTGAGAACCTTCTCATTTTTTAAAGTCGGTCGACAAAATTGTTTTTTTTTACCTATCTACTGCATTTATACGGACTTGTGCTAATAGTGCTTTTAATGCAATTCTGAAAGGGGCCCTGGTATTTAACAACATTTCAGTTTCAACTGTACGAACAACATTTCAGTTTTATTTATTTACGTATTGTACTCAGTACTGTACGTACCTTGTTCTGATTCTGTTTTCGGTTATTAGCCACCATCCATCTTCTCTTCATCCGTCTAGTTTTCGACAGTAATAGATATTATGTCTATTCAGCCTTATGAATTTGGATATTGTATGTTAAAGTTTTTTATTAATATATTGCCAAAATTACGTAGGTTTACTAAATTTAATGAGATGGTATGTAAATAGTTAATGTTAGCTTTGCGAATGTCATTCTCTATGACTGACCTAAGACGTTTAAATTCTAAACACGCGTTATTATCATTAAGAAATTTCCACTGCCAAATCCAGCTTTAGTTCTTGATTTAGCGATGATTTCATTACTAAAATAGACAGACCCTTTAACTTTCGAATTTTTCTAAGTAACCATCGATTAAAAGAGCTATATAGAATGATATTAAAATGGTCCACTGCTTCACCAACATCATCAATAGCAAGTCATTCACTCCAGTCTTTGTCTATTAGAATATAAAAAAACGACAAAAAAAATCCTTTGTCAAAGTTCCATTTATTTATGTTAGTAATATTCGATCGTTCACGTGTTTGCTCAGGCTGGTAAAACTTGTAATAAGGATTAAGGACTAAGGAGTCACTTTTAAGGGTAGATTATGACGGTCAATTCGGGACAAGACGTAAAATAGGAAACATAACTTGACGTTGGCACTACACATCAAATTTTTCTGCCCAAGGTAATGTCGTATCTCAGATTATTTGGAAATATCATGACAATATTATCGCAGTTCGAATCAAGTTTAACTGTAAGTGTCACTGTCATCATTGGAAACGCAATTTACTCTATTATGTCTAGTATGAAAAATGATTACACCTATAAAAAAAAACCCGTAACTTAAAAAAAATTAAGGCAAATGTCAAATAATAGGGAACTGATTACTGAACAAAATAAAATATGTTATAATAGTAGATAGCAGAACTTATATACAAATATAAACGAAAACAGTTTATTTCACTATAATGTCGTTGAGAAGGGGCTTGATTAGATTTGGTAATATTCAAACAACACGATCCTTTAAAATAAGATCATTAAGTACTCATACAGCTCCAAATGATCACAGCAATGAAAGAAAACAAACACATTTTGGTTTCGACACTATTGACGAAGAGGAAAAGACTAAAAAAGGTGAGCAACAATTAATTAAAATTTAAAAAACATTAATTTAATTAAAAAATTGTTTACATCTTATTCAAGCAGATGAGGTTAGTATTGGATTTAGATGCGTGAAAACACTTTCCCATTTTAAGATGTGTGAATACAGAATGTGAAGAATCTGACTATTACAATAATGGATAATAGCCATTATAATATATAAATAATAGATAGAAGGATATTGGACTAGAAACAGTAAGGCTACTATTTCTTGATTGTTTTAATTAGATTTTTCATACTTTCAGTGTATGAGGTATTTGAAACAGTAGCTGATAAATATGATGTAATGAATGATGTTATGTCTTTGGGTATTCACCGAGTATGGAAGGACATTTTTATGCAGAAATTGTCTCCTAGACCTGGTACAAAGTTGCTTGATATGGCTGGTGGAACAGGTAAATAAATCATATTTTCTATTTATTTAAATGTAAAAACACAGTGAATAATTTGCAAAAATACATGTAGTAGAGGTAAAAATAAAAGGTTAGAAACCTATAAAACACACACACACAATGTTTAAATAAAAAACAAGTTTAAAAATGTGTGGATTATTAAATGTTTGCAATAATCATTTTCAGGAGATATAACATTCCGTTATATCAACTACTTGAGAAATATTGGACAAAATCCAACAGAAAAACCTAGTCATGTCACAGTAAGTGACATCAACCAGTCTATGCTAGATGTTGGAAAAATAAGGGCAGAAAGGTATGTTATTAATTAAAAAAAATATATATGCTTATAAGAAAAGTAATTTTAGTTCTTTCAGGATTTAACTTTAGCAATTTAGTTTAAGAAAGTTGTTTTAAATAATTCACAATTTGAAATTTATATATGCCACTTAGTGTTATAAAAACTTATTTAGATAGTGTTGTTTTTATGGAATATCTGACCCAACTGTTCTAGACAGGGTTATACAGGCGATCCTCTGGTGTCTATAGACTGGCTGTGTGCTGATGCAGAGAAATTGCCAATACCAGATGAGAGTTATAATGCCTACACCATCGCTTTTGGAATCAGAAACTGTACGCATGTGGACAAGGTATTTTGCTTACATTATTTTTTTTATTAAGATAAAAGTTAAGTATTCCTGGTATTATATAAAATTGGTTAAGATGATCAGTAGTTGAATTTTACAATAAAGTCAAATGTAACATTCTAGGTTTTAGAAGAGGCATTCCGTGTGCTGCAGCCTGGTGGACGTTTTATGTGTTTGGAGTTCAGTCATTTGTCAAACACACAACTTCAATGGTAATAATATTATACCATGTTATATTTATATATAAAGAGCAACTTGCATCTAAAAATTCTTCATACAATACACAAAATCACGGTACTCTAAGTCTAACAAAAATATAATATATAAATAAAATCAGCTGTACCATGAAGTGTCTTGAATACTTAAGAAATGGTACATGATTTATAGCCAGCAGTCATTACATACTAATTAATATAATTATTTTAGGATGTATGATCAGTACTCCTTCCAAGTGATACCTGTGCTGGGGCAACTAGTAGCAGGACAATGGAAGCCTTACCAGTATCTTGTTGAAAGCATTAGACAGTTTCCAAATCAGGTATATATTTAAAACTGCTCGTGGTCTTGTATGAATATTGTAACATGAGAAAGAAAAAGTTTAATAAAATTTTAATCCTAACATTATTCGAATTTAATGTTCCTTCTATTAATTAACATAATAAATGCGAAGCAATATCTCTTATTGTTATATAGAACTTTTATGTACCTAAATAGTAACTCACTTGGGTGAAAATGGAAACTATTGTGCGCTGCGTTCAATTAGAATTAAACAACAGAATTTTTAGTCCGATAAGCGGTGATATGCGGCATGATACGTCCGGTCTATTTGACCAATCACAAAGTCCGGGTCACGCTGTCTCTTTCTTTAGCATCCCCAAGCGTTTTAGTAAATCCCCATTGCTGTGTGAATTTTCACTTATTCAACTACGTAAATGTTGTAGGCATCTTATTCTATTGGATACAATCTAATTAGAACTGACACATGTATACAAATATATTTTTTTCTAATAATTGCAGGATACATTTAAAGCAATGATCGAAAACGCAGGCTTCAGGCAGGTTTCTTACGAAAATTTGACGTTTGGTGTGTGCTCCATACATTCTGGGTTTAAGTTGTAAAGTAATATGTGCTATATTAATGTTAAAAACCTTTTGTTAAAGTAAGTGATAGATTTGTGAGAAAATATAGTATTAACAGTTGAATGTTATTTTCTTTCATTTTAATATGTTTACCTCAAGATTCCTTGTTTTTCAATTGATTGTAATGTTTTATAATTTTTTTTTATTTTTACTGTTTTGATTAATTTCAGAACATATTTTGTAAGTAAGAAAACCAATTAATTATAGAATATTCTTCATGTCACCTGAAAAATCACGTAAACAATTTTTTTTTAGTATAAGGTTTTATTTTATTCATAAGTTCAACCTTAGCTGGTCGCGTCCATGCATTGGGTTTGGTAGGGGACTGATGGCTTGAATGCGTTTTACGGCTGGCTGACTCGTGAATGGTTATGATTTTGACTATGTATACACGATGATATTGTGTCTACAATGTGTTTGAGTGTTGTGCTCGCTATATTGTAACTATGAGCTCCCATTTCAACTACATCTGATAGAGCGAATAGTTTTTTTCATTTCTTTCATAATGAGTAGCTACTCCAGTTCCATACTCATGTTGTGAAATTATCTATTATATAAGAGATGTATTATTATTATTTCTTTATTGATATTAAAATTTGTTCAAGGATCTAAAAATATAGTCATCACAAAAAAATTGGAGGTTGAGGAGTAGTGGAGAAGTCAATTTCCAGTTTATCTTTTCTCATCCTTCATTTGAAAACTGTATCTGGAAATCTTACAATTTTTGTTTATTTCAAAGGCACACAATATGAAAAAAATAAAACACTTTATATTTCTGAATATTTATTAAAATCCATCAAACTAAAGTTGTTGGAATGCAGACGTATCTATTATAATATACAATACACACTCGTCGTCAAATCTATTAAAGAATTACCGAAATTAATTTATTGCATATTTTATTCAGTTGACACCGACCAATCACAAGCGCGACGTAAGTTAAATGCACTCTGATTGGTCGGTGTAATTTCGGGTGTAGAATTAGGCCCGTTACCAGCTTTACGGAAGTTATACATTAATTATTATGACCGCAAATTTACAAGTTTTAAAATGTACCGTTTACATAGTCAACTTTCAAACTAAACCGCAATATTCCTATCTTGTCGAGAACCCTATCTACCCCTTGGGCCCATTAAGCTGCCGTGAGTCGTCTGCTCGGAGAGAGGTTAAGCTCAAGCATGCTCGTATGAGACGTTAGCTCTAGACTAGTGACGTATGTAATGAGCGAAGCGGGTCTCCGCGTCACATCGAAAAGCAAAAACAATCGGAGCGTGCACTCAACAAAGTTATTTTGCAATAAATTTAAAATCATACCAAAGATCCGTGATCCGTGCTGAACGAAATGAATAAATCCTTTAAAATCCGTAAATCCAGTAAGATCCCGATATCCTGATCCGCTAAGATCCCAAAATCCAGATCCACGAGATCCCGAAATCCTTGGAGCGGTGAGTGCGCGCGTCCTATCCTTTCGTTTGAATCCTATCGTATCCTAGAGATCCCTCACATCTCAGGACCACCAAACGCCACAACGAGCCCAATCCGATCAGATCCGATCCACAGTGGATGAAACAAAAAAACAACTGTTTATTATCTTTATACCAACTTGTTACAAGATTGCTACACGTTTGCGCCGATAGCGAATTATATGGAAAGTTGTCAACGTGTAACAAATATATGAATGATCAAACTTTACTTATTCCTATTTGTGTACACTTTGGCAATGTTCCCTTACGTTATTGGTAGCTAATCGCTGTCGCTGCACCAATACAAGTTTATAACTAAAAGTCTGTAGTTGCAGAGTAACTGGCCTGTGTCGTTAATAACATCTTTAATACTTCATTCATGTTGTTTACGTTAAATACTTATTAATTTCATTAAAATATAAATCGTCGACCGAAAAACTCAATTTATAGTACACACATTGCAATCAAATTTTGTCTACATAGTTTAGTATGACGTCACAGCCCAGTGGAGCATATATCTAACACATTTGAAAGAGTGAAGTTTGAGGGGTGTATGTAGTGTATATAAAGCGATTAGAAGTCGCCGCAGAAGCCTCCGCCCGCCGCGCGCCAGCTGTCGATAAACATAACCTTCAATGCATACACTACTTGTTAACTCATAATTTCCTTTCTATTCTATTAAACAAAACCAATGATAGTTATTATCAAAACAAATAGACACTATTTTCTCTAAAATTTTTGAGACTTGGACTCCCATACGCCAAACATTATTAGATTTTGACATGGCTCGCGAAAAATCACGTTTCTGAATCTTTCCATTAACTCTAATATTTGATCCATAACTAATTTTATTATTATTATTATACCCATACAACAACATAGCTGAATCAAAATCTTAGAGAAAATTGTGCCATTTAAATTTAGAAACAAGATTATTTGTTTTAGGAAAGCATTCGTTAAAGTTTTAACAAAGCTGTTAGTTTATGATTCTGACGATACCCAGATATTGAAAATTATAAGTTTCTTAACTTACTTGTGATTCCTTTGGAAGCTTTTAATTATGGTCAGAAATAATTGTATTTATATCCATCTCGACGAGATGCAACATGATGAAACAAATGCTTAAGATGTGGACATTTAAAAAGGTCTTTACATGAATAAAAATTCCAGTGAAACTTATACTTAAATACTTGAATTTACTAGAAGCTTTAAATTCTTATTACAATATTTTATACGGACCGGCGTTCAGTAGGCGTGGTCTCGTGAGCGGCTGCGGTCCCGCGAGTACGAACGACGAACGGGCGAGTACGTAGGAGAGCCGCGGCCACGTCGAGGAGAGTATGACCGGGACCTAAAACATATGATTTACTTTTTAACGATTGAGTAGAAAATTCGGCCCTCAATTCAAATTTGTGTAGAAAAGGGTTTAAATTACGCTATTTTGCATCACCAATTTAACTTTTCTGTCATATGCTGACAGCAGTATTAAGACACAAAATATATACTTGAGAATTGCATGGGAAGTATGATACACAAAAGCTGCAAAAGTAAATATTATTTAAAAAATTGTAATATTGAAAGGGTGAAACAGTTTTTTATATTTCATACACAGATTAACATAAAATATTACTGGTTTCACTTTTGTAAAATGTATTTAAATGTCTAATAACCTTTCATTAAATTATATTTATCAGTATATATTATTATGATCATTGTCACCTAAGTTTTTAACAAAAAAATTTATGAAAACTGACCTGTCTCTATCTCCACTGTAACGATCATTGTTCCCATAGTCTTCCTTCACTCGGATGTATGATACTTCACCCTGTAAAATTTAAATTAATTATCATTAAGTAAAATTCTAATGAATGTTGTATAAGCAAGGGACTTGGTATGTCATACCTCATGACTGCGGAAACGAGAGTCATCAAGTTTCTTGACAGCATATTTCATGTCTTCATGACGAAGGAACTCCACCACACCTGAACCATCTTTGAATGTGTCAGCAAAACATACATCACCTGCCTCACGCATGTGGTCTTTTAGATCCTGAAGAAATGCAGTTACTTTAAGAAAAATCTTTCTTGGTTAACCAAAATTAAATTGTTGATAAAATCTCAATTAGCCATAAGGTTTTTGGGAAATATTCTGCCATTGTCTTGTAAAGTTTAGAATTACCAAAAGAAATGTAAGCATATCAAAATAATGAGTATTAAGGGAAAATATCAAGTAGTGTTAACTTACTGTGTCCAGTCATGTCCAAGTGACTTTAATTAAAAGTGCATCACAATGTTTACCCCTACAGGTAACTATTACATACCTGCCATGAACCTGATGGTGGTAGTCCAGTTACCATGACTCTGTACTCTGATCTCCTAGCAGGTGGGCCTCGTGCAGCAGGTCTACCCCCAAACCTGTCTCCACCACCACGGCCACCCCTGCCACCACCACCTCCACCACCACGTGGAAACTCCACTCTCAGCCTGTATCCATCATAGTCATAGCCATCTCTAGCTCTAACAGCATCATCTGCATCTCTGAATTGAAAATAAAATACAAGAAGTTATTTTTAAAACAGAACTTGGCCTAAAAAAAATATTTCAATATGTATGTATTTTTATATTGCATAAGTAGTGGTAAAAATAATGATATTTATACACATTTATAGGGTGATAATGCTATTTTGAGTAAACTGATAAGAGAGACATTTGAGTAATGATGAAAACTAAAATATTAGCTTTTACTAACCAAGATAATAGAGTAGCATATTTAACCAAATATTTTTTATTAAATAAAAATAGTATAGTCAGGAAAAACATGTTTATAGAACCAGAGAAGTAGGTAAAATCAATTGTATTCATACTTTAATGAGTATTTCCTTGAAGCAATTTATTGTAATAATTAATTGAGAGTAAAAAAGATAACAATGGATTGTGTATTAAAATGTTATATTTTATGCTATGTGGCAATTAAATGCAGAATGAACAGAAATATGTATTTTTCGTAATACAAGAACCGCGCCTTTAATTAAATTAACCTAAATACATAAATACACATGCCGACGGTCGAATACCGACAAACCGCCATTGAAAGTTTAATCATGAATGTCTAAAAACAATATCTTTTTACCTCGGATCTTCGAATTCCACAAAAGCGAATGGAGGACCTTTTCTGTTTTTCAAATCAACGAATGTAACTTTGCCAAACTTATAAAATAAATCTTGAATGTCCTTTGTCCTTATATCAGGGGGTAGGTTTCCAACGTATATTCTGCACTCATTCCGGTTCGCACTACTGCCTCCTGACATAATTGTAATAAATATACAGAACTAGTAAATTTAACTTTTACAATCTACACGACTGTTTTCTTAATTTTTATAAAACTTAGCTATGCGTTGGTTTAATTTTCACTACGCAGTGTTTGACTAAACAAAATGGCGGTCCACCTGGCACCACGGGCACTACGCTAAGTTGTCGTTATCGAGCACCGCGCCACCGCTATGCGAAATAGCTAGCTTAGCGGAAATCGTAAGTGATTTGACAATGACAAGTTCTTAATGGACAACCTAACTGACATAATGGCATCGAATTGCCAGTTCAATTTTGCATTTACGCCAAATTCTTAAAATACTACCATTTATTAAGTTTTATACATTTAACTTACATACCCAAGGGGTATGGTCAAGATGGCTTAACACTTAACAGTAGTATGTGTAAAAGCCATAAGCCACTATTAGAAGGACCCAGTCCCAACACTTGCGAGATAGGCTATCAAAAAATCGTATAATTGTACTAATAGATCGTAGAATTACATTCGGTAAGATAAAGACTGTAACATTATTTCTAAAATTTAAAACTTACTTTGGTTGCTTAGTTGATAAAAGTAAGCAAAAAAATGTAGCATGTAATAAAAAAAATATTGTACATTTAAATTGAAAATAGTCGTAAAAAATATATGGTGGAAAGCAAATTTCTTTTTACTTTCTGGGGGGTAACAAAATAACGTAACATTTTTTTAAATCCACAGATTACTTCGATGACTAATTAAAAATTTATAAATTAAAATCGGTATTTATATTTGGAATAATTTTTGAATTTCGAACGCCCTCTATAACAATCTTGCGTAATCTTCGGTGAAAGAAGCCTTTGAAAGAATCCTCTAGAAAGTAGCATTGAATCTCCAGTCTCCGGTATCAAAATCGTTTCGTGAAAAATTATTCATATTTCAATTTTCAACGTAAAAGTGAGTATAATTTAATTTATTTCTAAATGCTCATATATTTGTGAGTGTTTTAATAAAATTTTGTATGTTTATTAAACTGTTTTCCGGGTTAAAACACATTTTAAATTACGGGGCCGTAAAATGTTAATATTTCTCCAAGGTTCGCTCTGTAAATAGTTTTATCGATTTAATTCAATAGTTTCTATGACAATGGCCTTTTCTTCCATGAATTTCTGAAAATTTGTCGCGTTTCCACGTAATCGAAAATTTTGGTTAATATCTATTTGATGACGGGGTTTACCGCCAGTGCTTTAGTGCGGATTACTACGAAAAAGTGTTCTGATATAGAAAGCAGGTATTTGTTGGATTTTTTAAAACAATTGCTGCATTAAGTGTCGCAGTGGATTCTACGTTGACCTTTTGATGAAAGATATTTTTAGATCCATATATCGAACATAAACAATCAATCTTTAGTACGCATGTGGAAATATAATTTTGAAAAATTTATTATATAAAACACTGCAATATTCAAGAGTGTTAAGAATTCCCGTGATTAAATCTATAATGTGTTATTATTAGTTATAAGCAATATGTCCTTAGGATCTGATTCTATAACATTGTCTTGAAGAACTTGATAAAATTTTGAAACATGTTGATTAATACATTACAATATTGCTGCAAGAGATCAATGAATTTGTATTATCATGTTTTTTAACTATGGATAAATGTCATACACTAATATGTATTATACTGGTTACATTGGTTGTACATTCCAATAAGAATTCTTGTAGGTTTTTATTGCATATTGATATTTAACAGCATTCAATATTTACTTTAGTCTCCAGAGATTGCTACTGATTGTATGCCAATATTGTAAACATCTAAAATGTGCCATTTTCAGTAAGGAAGTATACAAGATGTGTGACAGAAAGGCAGTGATCAAGAATGCTGATATGGGTGAGGAGATGCAGCAGGATGCTGTTGACTGTGCAACACAGGCACTCGAAAAGTTCAATATTGAGAAGGTAATTATAAGGTCTCCTTTATACGAGATATTAATCTTGCTTTATATAAAATCAATATATATTGGTGACTTTTTACATAAAGACAATGGCAATGAAAATACATATTATGGCATACAACTATTTAACAGAACACTGGTTGACAGCATAATTTTGGTCTTGGTACTGGGATGCAAAATGCTTTGAGAAATTAATCTAATAAAATACTGTAATGACAGTATTAATATTTAGTTTTTTTAGTATATCAAAACAACTTACCCTCTTTGGGACTACCTAATACATTGATATGTAAAATTGTTGTAAAGTTTCTTTATCACAACAGTTATGATTGTGGTTAGCCACAATTTGACTACCCAAAATGAAGTATTAACAATTTTATAAATAATTAATAATAATGTAATGTTAAAATGTAAGTTTTTGTAGAAACTAAAGGGAAATGTTTGTGATTGATTCTGCAATTATAACTGTTGTTGATGATTTCAATTTCTGCTGTCTATATTAAAAAATATGGTTTACTCTTTATTAGATAATTTAATTAAGGTTTAACTTGTATGTGATATGAAGTGCTAAATGATGATTTTACATTTCAGGATATTGCTGCATTTATCAAGAAAGAGTTCGACAAGAAATACAACCCCACATGGCATTGCATTGTCGGTCGTAACTTCGGTTCTTACGTGACGCATGAGACTCGTCATTTCATTTACTTCTACCTTGGCCAAGTAGCGATACTGCTTTTCAAGAGCGGTTAATTCCTTTCTTCCAACCCCCCCCCTTCCCTCCCTTATCCTATGTCCTTAGCCTAACTCCCAGCTCCCATAATCCTTTAACCTTGTTTGCCCACTGGGCCAGTGTACATTCCCGCAGCAGCAGGCCCCCAGCCCCAGTGGGATGTCCAAGGCTGACATGGAATGGTCGGTTGAATGCTTGTTGTATGAATGACTCTCACGGCCCGCATGTATAGAATAAGAAGTTACTTGTGTACACATTCACGTCTAGTGTATTTATTAATAAAATTTTAGTTAATTCCTAGACTATACCTAGCATAGTAAATTCATATGTTAGTACTTATCTAAATTTATTGTATTTTTATTTGTTAATATGTTTCACTGGAGATATTTTCAATACTTCTATTATTATTAAACTTTCTTACAAACCAATGCTGGATTTTTTTTTAAATATGAACATTAATCTTCGTTTTATGTTTTATCTATTAGGGTACATATTTCGGGGAAATTATTAATAGCGCCTCTTAAATGTACTTAATCTTAAAAAGTGTGAACAGATTAAAAATCAGTTTTTACCATATTGCCATAATTCAGTTGGCTTAGCACTGTGATTCTCATGTATATTGTATTTATAATTAAATTTAGTAGAATGTGGCTATGTCATTTTTTTATAATAATAGAATCAACGTCGTTTCAATGTTTTAAGAATGTTATATCAAACGCAACATTAACTATTTTAATGTGATGAATGATTTATTGCTAATCCTTACATAATTATTTATTTCCGAAGTAAACAGTATCATACAAACATAATTTAAATACAATTTTAGCTATCAATGTATTTCCTTCTGATATACTGACCGCAGCGTCCCGTCTTCAAAATTATTCCGTAAGGTTTGCTGTGCACTAAAATCCATGTTATCATGCTTCGTTTATACTGATATAATAGCTGATTTAATTTCATGAATTTAGATTGGTGAGAACTTGATTTTGATTTTCGACCTAATTGTAAAGTCTATCTCTAAATATTATGGTCCTTTTAAGAAACGTATCTCAGTCACAACCTCGTCTAGAGCGCTGTCAAAAATTTAACACTTCCTACAGAAAAATTGGTTTCTCAACTCTTGAAACTAAATTTAAGTCATATTGATGCTAGAGAATTCAGGCTTTAGATGTTTTATCGAAAAAAAACTTTAAAGTTTTAAAGTTTAAAAAGGTTTAAAGTTTCACGGTTTGATATTAACTATATACTCCTAATTTACAAATCCAATAAGAATTTGTATATCAAAATTATTTGAAGAGGTTTTAGCTTTTCATAATGTAGTGTACGACGACCCTTATATTTGCACAAAGTACTGAAAACCGTGTGTAAAGTTGTTATATAAGGTAAAGTCCAGCGGTCAATAAGCACAGTGAGCCGTGATAAGCACGGCTAACAAACAACTAACGACAGCAGAAATTGGTAAGTTTTACAATTTTCATCAATAAAACTTATTTAATTATTATGTGTTATTTTTAAATAATACATCGTAATTTTATTTGGTCAATGTGGTCTTTTAAATTAACTTTTCTATGTGTATTGTATTTGTGTTTATATAAGAATAATTTAATAGGATAACTTGCGGACCCTACCGACGTCCGTCCGTAACATACATGTGTCTTAAATACAAAAAAATATCAAATCAATATAATAATAACAATAAAACCTTTCTCGGTTCCACTTGAAAATACAAAAAAGTTTATCAAAATTAGACAAGCCATTTAAAGATTTATTTAATGTGATATTATTCACATATTCACTACTTGGTAAAGTTAATCCATAAATTATTTAATTACACTTATAAAATACAATCTTAGTTTACTATTTAAATGACAATTACGATGAATATAAATTTGGCTTATTAATTAATAAATTACTTACATTGTAGTAGTAATATGTACCGTTTCTATGGCTCTACGAAATTCGAACGAGTTCAGTTACTTAGTAGTGATAGTAAGATATAGACTATTTGTATATTTCAGTAAAAAATGTCTTCGAAGAACAATCTTCTTTTGTTCTTCGACCGGCCGACTGAGCCATGCTTCATGCAAAAGGGTGAGAACAAGGAGGTGTTTCAACTACCTGATAACTACTATGTAAGTACATTTTTGATAATTGTGTCCTTTTCATTGATTTTTGATTTGAACACATTGTTTTGAAATCTTCTGTAAATACAAGATTTAACTAAGCGCAGTACTGTAACTTAATTGAAGGTTATTTATTCGTTATTCTGTTTATTTGTCTAAAATACTTCATCCCTATGGAATAGGGTTAAAAAATAACAAAACACGGAATATTTTACTACATTTGTGGAATGTGCTGCTAGCTAAATCTAAATGGTGCCCGAAGCTCCGACTGTCCTATAACCGACAAACTCTTAAGCCTTACGACCAACTCTAAATTACTTGTCAAAGCGTAACTAACATAAATAAATTTCAGCCGGAAAAATATAAGTCGTCCAGTAACGTGCTAGCTGACCGATTTGGAAATGACGCGACCAAGACAATCCCTATTCGAAACATTGCTTTGCCTGATCTCTCCTTGCCGCAACAGCTGCCATACAATTCTCAGTTTTCTCTGTGGATAGAGAAACATAGGAAAATGGCTGCCAAGCTTATCGATATCTTTATGGGTAAGTAATAATTTAGTGGAGCTTTCAAAGAGTAATTGATGTTCTGTTTACGTTATCACAGCTTGAATTTATATAATTAGATATTATAAACTATCTGTCCTAATCCAATATATTTTTTATCCTATTAATTTTTTTTAAATCTATAGGTACTATAATAATTAACTTTCTTTTGTATATTGCTAAGTTTCATGAATGAATGTTATACTTCTTGTTATTTCAGATACTGTATATTTTCTGTAGTTTTATACTATAATATATACTTGTATTTATCTTATATGACAGTTGCTTGGATAAGCTTTTAAAGCGATAAGGCCGCGTGTTGCCCTAATTAAATGTCTCTGGACTTTTAGGTATGCGTGACGTGGATGACCTGCAGTCCATCTGTTCGTACTGTCAGATGAGAATCAACCCCTACCTATTCAACTACTGTCTCTCTGTGGCTATATTACACAGGTAATTATTACTGTGGCTATATACATATTTTTTTTACATGTATAGCATATTTTGTTTTTAGAGTAAGATACGTAGTATTTGAACTTCAAGATCCCAAAAATCTCTTTGTGAAAACTTTGAAACATTGGCTTATCCAAAACATATATTGTATTCATATACTTACAATATGGTAATATTATAGTTTAGTAATGTTATAAACATTTGATGGTTTTCTTCAGGGATGACACCAGGGGTCTAAACATCCCAACCTTTGCTGAAACATTCCCTGACAAGTTCATGGATCCCAAAGTATTCCGCAAAGCAAGAGAAGTGTCGTCTGTGGTACCCACAGGGAACAGGGTAAGGGAACTTTGGCTATTCTTCTGATATATCAGGCATAAATAATTTTGCATAGCCAAATTGTAAGACTATATATCTACCTAGTATGTATACGCGGCAAAAAGATTTAAAGAAATTTTACAGCAAACAACAAATGCTGTATAAGAGTATATATATAGTCATAAGTAATTTTCTTGTAGGACGTAGCCTTAACTAGCAAGTCTTAGTTGACGAACAGCGCTCAATGCTGACCTATCAATAAAGGTGTCCCGCAAGGTTGTGTTCTGTCGCCCACCATGTTCGTTCTGCATATCAATGACCTGTTGACAACCATTTGGGTAGAGTTAAGCGATATTTCACTGAGGTACAATGGACAACGATCTCATATGGAATACTGCTCATATCTCTGGGCTGGTGCTGCCACATACCAGCTTCTTCCTTTTGAAAAAAATCAGCGAAGGGCTTGTCGAATCTCCAACGTATTACTAATCGGCTTCCTTCTCTCTACGCAGAGACATTGCGTCTCTATGTGAACTCTACAAAGTGTAGTGTGGTTAGTGTTCTGAAGAGTTGCTTGGGTTGACGCGGCTACGAACATTAAGAAAATTGTAACGTTAAACTTCCATTCACATTTGTGCTTCCAACTAATAGGCAATAAAGAGAATTCTGATTAACAAAGGATCTGAGAAAATTTAAAATGATCTTCTATATATCCTGTTACTATACTATTGTAGTTCGATATATTAATTCTGAGTTGAAAAGAGTGATTATATAAGCCCCTTAAACCTTTAAACCGTTTCTAGCAGATGCCGGTTCTAATCCCCCAAAACTACACGGCTGCAGAAAGCGAGCCCGAACAGAGAGTCGCCTACTTCCGCGAAGACATTGGTATCAATCTACATCACTGGCATTGGCATTTGGTCTACCCATTTGACGCTTCCGACCGTTCCATAGTAGCCAAAGACAGACGTGGAGAACTGTTCTACTACATGCACCAGCAGATTGTTGCACGGTTAGACTTTATTCAATTATCTTAATCTATTTAAATAATTGCAAGGTATCTTGGTGCCTTGTGTGTAAATGTTTACGTTTTAGTGCATAGTGGTGAATAGTGACATCTAGTTTTAATTGACATTTTTATCTACAGTGGTAACCTTAATTGTCTAACAGCGCCATCTAGTTGAGTTAACAATTTTCATGTAAAATTTATAAAACATAGTATCTAGTATCGTTATCTGTTTAAGATAATTTGTCTAAAAGCCTGTTAAAATGTTACAACAAAGTCTAAAGTGCCATCTAGTTTAGATTTTCTTGCTTCTGAATCTTGAATACTGAAGCAATAAAATAAAATAGAGTAATATTTCATCTTGTAAATATTTTACCTTATATTTGATTAAGGAAACGTCAATTAGAAAATAATAAAAATAAATTTGTTTTTCAGATACACAACTGAGCGTTATTGTAATAACCTAGGAAGACCTCGACGATACAGTAACTTCCGTGAACCAATTGAGGAAGGTTATTTCCCCAAATTAGACTCTCAAGTCGCCAGCAGGGCCTGGCCGCCCAGGTAACTTAATTTGGTCTATAATTTTACTCAAAATATTGACTGAAAGAGAAATTAATTAATTTAAACAATATTGCAACAATTGTGATCTTTCATGATTTATTTTGGACCGTATTAACGAATACTGTATTAAGCGACATCTATTGAGAAGATTACCATCCTGAAACAAAAGGTGGCGGTACAAAACACTGATAAACGTTTTTGAATGATTCATACATATTTTTGTGTTTAAAATTACTCATTTATTTTTTAACTTCTAATCAACTGTTTTACAGATTCGAAGGAACTAAGATTCAAGATCTGAACCGTCCAGTTGATCAAATCCGTAGTGACGTTTCGGAGATGGAAACATGGAGGGACCGATTCATTGAAGCTATCAACAGCATGAGCATTATGTTGGTGAGTTAAGTTTTGGTTAATACGGTAACTACATTCATTATATAAAATTAAATTGAAAATTGAGTTACAAAAATATAAAGTTTATACACTGACCAACAAATTTTATTTAAAATTAATACTAACCATTTTGATACGTACGTATAAACAATTGTAAATTTTTCACATTAAGTGCATATACTGCTCTTAAATCATTACATATAATTAACAATTTAATATAGATACTTTAGCTGTACTATCTATTTAGGTCTCTGAACTGATTCCTATCAATCAAATACGTCTACTAAATTACGTAAAACCTTTCTTGTTAATATTCAACGATTTACAAATTTTTGATAATTTAATAAAATACCAGTTAAATTCACATAGTCCAAAGAGATTGACAGCATAAACCTTCGACTTTATGTATGTTGCTTTAGTTAACCCAAGGATGGTATAAAAATGACGTCATTGACAATACCGTGTGAACTCCAAGTTGGATTAGGTCAAGTTCCGTAAAACATCAAAATTACAAGTCTTTAGTTAGGGTCTATGTACATTGTAACATGTATTGTAACATGCAGGGATGCCAACAGGTTCGAATTTAATGACGTGGATTAAGTGATACCATGATGATCGTATGTTCCAAATAAACGTATTTCATTTCATTTTAACATTGCTTTTCAAATAATACTACGAAATGCTCAGTCTCTTCGCCATTGAATTTATGCTATTATTTAATTCAATTTTCAGCCAAATGGTCGTCGCATCCCCCTAGATGATCAGACAGGGATTGACAACCTTGGTAACATGATGGAGTCTTCAATCCTTAGTCCCAACCGGCCTTTCTATGGAGACCTTCACAACATGGGACACGTTTTCATCTCTTACGCACACGATCCTGATCATAGGAACCTGGTACGTAGTGACGCCTCAAAACTTGTGTGTAAACCTACTTTTAATTATTCGCCCGATCCAATGATGGTATTGTACTAAAATGCCTCCCTTCTGTTAATGAAATACTTTACGTTCTTCTTTTTCTTTCCACTAAACTTCTTATTTATTATAAGACTTTTATTAATTATATTTAACATAGTGTAATTTTCAGCAATGTTGTAACGAGAGTCAAAACATTTTAAAGATTTGTTTTTACTTTAATATCTAGTTTTCCTGATACTACATTCCTATAAGCCTGTATTGTTTTTAGGAACAATTTGGTGTGATGGGTGATTCGGCAACTGCAATGCGAGACCCCATATTCTACCGCTGGCACGCATATGTTGACGACCTATTCCAACTTTATAAGGACAAGCTACAGCCTTACAGTTCTGACATGGTATGACATATAACATCGATTATTTATACTTTTTAAGTATGTACTATACAATCAACTAACTACAGTACATTCTAGAAGCGACTCACAAGTCTTTGAGATAATTTTATAATATGTACAGGACGTCATATTAAAGGTATATTAATGTGAAATTATAAATTACCCTCAAACGTCGCAAAATGACGTTAATTTAAAATGATAGCTTCACATCATTAGCCAAAATGTCAATGTACAAATTTCAAAAGTTTTCGATGCAATGATTTTTATTCTTGAACAGTTGGATTTCGCCGGAATCCGCGTTCTTTCGGTGGACCTGCAATCCACTGGTGGAGCGAACACTTTGTCAACTCAGTGGGAACAAAGTACTGTAGACCTAGGTAGAGGTCTAGACTTCACTCCTCGCGGTTCAGTACTTGCCCGCTTCACACATCTGACGCACGATGACTTCACCTATGTGTAAGTGATTCCTTCCTTGCAGTTCCGCCATTTTAATAAAATTTAACCTATTTCGGATCCTTCAAGAAAAGACGATGCCAATTCGTCAAAGACTGGCAACGCACGGTCGAACTTGTGAGCAGCCAGTTTGGACCTTCTATCAAAATAAAAAATAGGATTTTTTAATAAGTGCAGTATATAGCATAGTATTTGTGGCGCAGGAGCATTTTTTAATTCGTTAATAATCGCAGTATCGAAGTAAACAACACATCAGGCCAAGGTGTGATGGGTACCGTTCGTTTGTTCATGGCGCCAACACAGGACGAGCGTGGCAATCCTCTGAACTTCAACGATCAACGGCGGCTTATGATTGAACTCGACAAATTTACTCAATCAAGTAATTATTTTGTTATATGAAAGCTTTTTGAATAATATATATTATTTTCTCTGGAAATATCTATGGTAAGAATAGGGGCGAGTACCAAACTCCAAGAAGTGTGTATAGAGATATATACACACTTCTTGGAGTTAATAGAGAGTATAAATTTTACTTGAATATCATCTGTGCACATATTCGAATTTAAATTTTTCGTTACCGACTTAGTAACATAAACAAACGTTGTGTCTTTTTTATTATTTTAGAATGATTATATCAGGTGACTATTATATTTTTATAATGTAAGCGATAGTCATTGTATTATTGATGCCTTGACATAGTAGCTTCAGCGTGCGAATCTCATGTCTGAGGTCGTAGGTTCGCTCCCCGGCTGTGCAAGTGCACCAATGGACTTTTTATTTATGTTCGCATTTTACATGCGCTCAAACGGTGAAGAAAAACATGTGTCGTAAAAATTAGACAGCGTGCTAAGAACACGAGGCAGATCACCTATTTGCATTTTAGATTGTCAAATGATTATAAAACAAATACAAAAATTTAAGGCCCAAACGTAAAAGGTGGTAGCGCTACGGGTTTGTTTTTGTTATTATTGTGAGAGATATCTTTAAACCTCATTTATAATTATATGATAATTTCGACGTTTAGCATGCTTACGTGACTCATTATAGTCGCAAAAACCACATTTCATATGTTACACTTGCGTAAGTACCTGATAGGAATTATAAAAAAAGTCATCTGATTTTGGTTTTTCCGTGCTAGTTCTGATAAATAAATAATAAAAGTAGTATGTATAATGTATATATAAAGTTTTGATTAAATTAACGTTTAGTATTTAGTGTTTTCAATATTATATAAGATACATACATGTCTATGGAGATTTATACATATATGTCTATTATTCTATATCTATCTATATATGTTTAATGTCAGTTATTTTTTTTATATAAACCTAAGTGATATTTTGACTATGAGTCACAATTTAACTACGTGTTTCATTATATTTTAGTCCCAGCCGGTACAAGTACGATCAGACGTAGCTCGCTCGATTCGTCCGTAACAATTCCCTATGAGCGTACCTTCCGCCGTCAAGCCGACCGACCTGGTGATCCAGGTTCTGGTACTGCTGCTGAATTCGACTTCTGTGGCTGTGGATGGCCACACCATATGTTGGTGCCAAAGGGAACAGCCAAGGGATTCCCTATGGTCCTCTTCTGTATGATTTCTGACTGGAATGCCGATCGGGTAAGTTTCAAGTTTGCCTCTGTTTCTTAATATTATTTTATTCGCCTATTTGGTGGTGCCTTTAGCATCTGTAAAAATCTACTTCTCTTATCTAGAAGGGAGAATATATAGGACATAATTAATTATAAAAAAAAACATACCTTAATACGTTCGGCCGTCAATTTAAATGACACCACATAATTTAATTGTAGTTTCAATTGCTTCTTAATAAGCAAAAGTTGTTTTTTTTAACACTTAACTTGCCTTGCATCGATCGCTTAACACGCGACACGCATCATTGAGTTATTATTATTCAATGCACCGTTTTAAACGAAAAATTATTCTAAAGACTTTGTGATAAAATTAATTTTCTAACAATTATAATCTCTTGATTTGTATTTGTTTTAAACTTTCCGCAATTGTGTAAGAAAATTTCTGTACGCAGTTTGTACATATATACAAAATCCTCATTTCCAGGTGGTTCAAGACACAGTAGGCGTCTGTAACGATGCTGCATCATACTGTGGTCTCCGTGATCGGAAATACCCTGATAAACAGGCAATGGGATATCCCTTCGACCGTCCAATACCCGTATCTCGTCTCAACGATTTCTTGACGCCCAATATGAATGTACGCGACTGTACCATTCGCTTCAAGGACGCAGTGCGTCAACGTCAGGGGTAAGATCGGATATGAGAGAAAACAAAGTAAGGGCTTCAAAGACATTAAAATATATTAGGCTTAAAGTACACAATTTCAACTATAATAGGTAGGCGAGGGACAGTCGCGTTCATAATGTTATTTTATTTTAAGTAATATTTAAATAGACGTATTTTTTTGATAAATCAATAATTTCCACATAGATAGGGCCTAGTATAATTTAATGTGTTTGAAATTTGAAAAATGAAATAGGTTTATGGTTTTAAAACATTCTGGATTATACATGTATACATATGCCTACCTCACACAGTTAATATTTATTGTAAATGTTAATTTAATTTTACCAGTTAAAACAGTATACAAGCTTATAATGCCAAATATATAAGATACTTTCTATTTAGGAAACCTCATATCGGAGATTCTGGTAGTTATACACAAGTCAGCGAATTTAGTTCATCCGGTGAATTTTTACAGTCAAGTCAATTTATTCCTTCTAATCTAAACCAAATGGATGATAATGAAATGACGAATGTTGAATCACAGACAATAACTATTGCGACTGATGAATGTAATAATAATATTGATATAGATGCTTTAATACGAAAACCATATTATTATGTCAGATGTAATAGACACAACCATCACAGCATATATTAAATTCTTCTTGTCATTGTACTTTAAATATCAATAAGTTAATGTCATGTCGTTGATTATATATTTTATGTAGCTAAATGTAATTGTTGTTGATATATACATGAATATTTTTTGCATTTTTGACAGCAAACAGTTCATTCTATTTGATTTTACAGCAAAGAGGTTTTAAATCTTTTCATTATGCATTGGTCAATTGTATTATGTTGTCAATTGTATGTAATGTCAATTGGTAAAGCAATGAGCTGTTTCTATGAGACTTTTATATACTATTTTGAATACATGCGATGTAACTCTCAGCTCGTAGGCAAGATTTTATATGGTCTGAGAAAATCGCGTATGTATGTATATTGTATATGTATATAATACTATATGAATTTTATTTGTACTTAAAAACGAATTGGCTAGGAACAAGGACAACGTCTTAGATTTAGTAATGGGCCACTAGTTATAGTTTAACTGTAAATAATGTACATGGGTATGTAGTTATAAGATTAAAAAATTTATGCCTTTCAACATTTGTTTTATTCAGCATTTTTAATACGTATCAGCTTTGAAAATTACCCATCCAAAATTTTATTCAAATTTTACTTTTATGAAAGGCAAAACAGTGAAAAACAAAGACCAAATTGTGCGGAAAGTTGTGTTAAAACTGTTTGTCGTAATAGTCTTAATATAAAAAGCTATGCTATATATTTGTGAATAAATGACCTAATATAAAGAGCAGTGTTGGCCTAGTGGCTTCAGCGTTCGACTCTCATCCCTGAGATTGTAGGTTCGATCCCCGGCTGTGCACCAATGGTGCATCATCAAGTAATCTGTGTGAAAAATGGTGCGTAATACTTAGTAATATTTCTTAGTAATATTTTTCAGTATTACGTCATTTAAGATAAAAATAGTTTACCAATGGCACCACAACCTTTTTACGTTTGGGCATCATATATGTATCTGTTTCATGATCATTTATTAATATAATAGGCAAATAGCTGATCGGTCTTATGGGCCTGACACACGGCGTCGTTTTATCGGATCTGGTGTTCTAGTATGGCATGTTTTTTACGTCTGACCGTACAAGCAAATATTAATGGGGCATTATTAAATAAAAATATAAACCGAGGGCGGCGGTATCATTACTGCATTATAAAAAATAACTGTAATGATTTCCATTTCAATACTTTATTGTTTATGTTTTCCAGATAGTAAAACCCCACTCGGGAAGTCGGATAGGTATTAATAGTCAAGGTATACGAAGACTTTTTGTGATTCCTCATTAATTTATCTTTTTTTCAATCTTCAAAGCGTTTTAAACAAAAAGCTACGTGTCAAGTTACTGGCTGTGTTGTTACCTGTTTGAAATCTAACATTTTCTATCAGTTTGCTTTTATAAGGACAACGATTATGTTTTTGCTATTCCAAATACAGCATTTAGTTGCGGAAATATCGAGCAATTTGTTAAGTACATAACATAATTACCCATTCGATATTAACTTTAATTATTTAACATTCAGGTTAATTCGCCTATTAGCAATCAATCGAATTATCTTTAAAGATCCTGCAAATCTTTGTTATCACGAAATACCTATTTGGCCCGCAGTTATTTATACACGTCTTATGTAATTTTGTTTAGTTATATGTTGTAACTAGAGCCAGTAGACATGAAGTTGGTTTTAATAGTGAGTATTCTTTCTTTAATAACTGGCTAAACCTCACAACTCGAAAGTCTTTATACAGCTAAAATATTAAATAAGTGATCGCTTGCTATGATTGTACAAGGGCGACCCGTACATTTGTGAAAGCGCTTGTAAAGAAAATAACCAGTGATACAATTATTTGGTTTGCCTCATACTCCACTAAGGTGCCATCATTGGTGTAGTTTAATATAATAAGACTGATTAAAAGATTTTATTAACAAGGGGTAATTCTTAAAATTTGTTTTGTGTTTTTAAAATATTCATTAATTTCGGTTCGTGATGTACTGTATGCGAACGTACTTGTAATCTATAGAAAAAAATTCGTTAGGTTTAATCGTTTGCAAATTAATTGTACATTAATTAGTGTAACATACACAATTTGTGTCGTTTATACCTATATTTCAAAAATATAATTGCAGGTCATAGCAGGGTTTCATATATTTTTCTATGCTATTGCTAGTTGTGAAACAGTATATCTTTAATTTATTAACATCAGCCATTATATTATTGGGAAATAAAGTAACGTCAGCCAGGCCAAGGATATAATTGGACGTCAATCGCATATATGCGTAATTTCAAGTTAAGAAAAAGATAACATGAGCTAACCACCAATTTCATATCATCGGAACATTAATTCTATCCAAGACAATTATTATATTCCAGGCCATCTTCTCCGTAATCCTACTTGTTGTTTGTGAGCCGCAACAAGAAGCCCCGGCTAATAGGGATACATCAGGCCTTTACTATAACATTGACAAAAGCTATGGATGGAACTTCGATAGTAGATTTGACGAAAGTCGATACGATGAAGTAGATCATAGCCAAAGGACAGATCGAAGCAGGGACAACAAATCGCGAGAGCAAGGTGATCCAGATATTAAGAGAGAAGATGATAATTACAATGACAGAAACAGAGAAAAAGATAACGATCACCCACAAAATAACAATCGCGTAGGTAATAGAAACCGTTATAGAGAAAATGATCAGGATAATAATGGTAAAAATGAAAGATATAACGAACGTGATAAAAATCGGGAAGGCAATGATAATGTAGACAGCAACAGGGATGATAAAGGCCGTTCTGATAAAAATAAAGACTCCATCAAAGAAGATAAAAATAGAGATAGGTCTCAAGATAAAAATCGCAAGAAAGGAAATGAATCAGAAAATCGAAACGGCGAAAAAGAGTATAGTCAGAAAATAGATAGTGCACAAGAAAGTGATAAAGATAAAAACTATGATCGTCAAAATCAATATAATAAATCTAGTCGTGATGAACAAAACAATCAACGTGGATCTGATAAACAAGACAAAAATCGAGGCAATAAAAATTACAATGAAAAAGATAATTATGAATCAAATATTAAAAACGATAAAGACAGAAACCAGGTAAAAGAGAGCAGGAATAAAGAAAGTGATAAGAACGAGAAAGATATAAAGAAATATGAAAATGGTAGTAAAAATAAAAACGACGCAAATAATAATTACAAAAAAGAAAGAACTAATGAAAACAAAGACGATCGAGGCCGGTATCAAGAAGACGTAAACCGTGATGACACGCTAGATAAAGAGCAAAACTATGATAATAAGTATAATCTACAATCAAACAAAAACCGAAATAATGGTAATGATGAATATAGTCGTGAGCTTGAATATAAAGACAGTTCAAGACGTGATGATAAAGATAGGGATAGTTATAATAATTATCAATCTAAAGGAGAAAAACAGAGTTATTCGAGATCAAAAAGTGAAAATTATAGTTACGACAAAAAAGCAAAATCCTATCCTAATCTTTCTCCAGGTTACAGTTACTTAGAAAGTCTAATTACAGCACCTAAATCTAACTTTGACAGCTCAAATGTTAAAGTGATGGAAGGTCCTAAATACAAAGATAGTAGGAGTAAAGAACAAGGTAAAAAGGAAGAAGTTATTGAAATTCATGGTTACATCAGTAAAGGAAACGAACAAAGTGATAAGCAAGTAGAAGTCGACGTTATTGTAAAAAAGGCAGATACTCCTTTAGGAACGGGGCAAGATACAAAAGGAGGAATACATATACATAAAGTCCTAAACAACGAAGGAAACGAAAAAGCTTACCAAATAGAAGAACCACAAAGTGAATTTAAATACGAATACATAAAACCTGTTAAAAAAACTGGTGAAAATAAAGAAAAGAATTATAGGGAGTTATTCAATAACCATATTCAAGACAAAAAGGACCTTCTTGGAGGAATGGAGCTTCTAGGTTTAATTAGTAACATAGGGCAAGAAATAAAGGAACAAGTTATTGAAAAAATTCCAGGATATCATATTATTCAAAACTTAGATCCTAGAAGGCCGAAGAATAAAATTAAACCAGAGTATAACTACGATCAGAACCAAAAAAATCCAAAAATAGATCTTGAAGTGTATTACCCTCCAAAAACACAAGACGAAAAGATAGGTAAGAAAGTTGAAGACAAATCTTATACTGAATTTGACAAACGAAATAAAGATATTGAAATTCATACAAAAGATAAGAAAGAAAGAGTTAATAGCAAGTATCAGGGCAGAAAACTTATAAATGAAAAAGAAGACACTTATAAAAGTACGTACAAAAATGAAAAACTCGGTAAATATATTTATACTGCAAATAAAGACAATATTAATAAAGAAAAAGAAATCAGTATTCCCTCAAAAACAAATGCCGAAAGGAATCAGGAAGTAAAAAGTTATCAGCAAGAAGGTAAGAAAGAAATCTATGACTATCAAATTGGCCACAAACAAACAGATAGGGATGAGAAGAACTCCCAAAAATACGTTACTAGCCATAATTACGATAAAGAAATAAACAATAAGGCGTACCAATATGAAGAGAACTATAATTCGGGAAACTCGTATAAAAAATCTGAAATAAATGATGTAACACAACAACCATACCTCAATCGACAAAATGGATATCAAGATCCTAATTACTTTTATGAACCTATAAAGGTTAAGCAAGACCTAGTGAACTATAATCGTGACGATGACTATCCAAGTCGAGGATATTCACTCCAGGATAGAGGTATAAATTATGGTCCAGAATATCACGGTCCTGAATATTCAAAGCAAAAACCACAAGACAGAATAAATCCGTTACAAGATTATATCAGAAGCAAGCAAAAGGAAGAAAAATATATCTATGATTATACTATAGGAAATCTTGAAAAACAGGGTCCAGTATATAATTATAATACGCCCTATTCAACACTACCCTACTCTGATAAAAAGGGTTTGGGACAATATGATAAGCAAAGGGAATACAGTAATTACAATGATTACAGGCCAGCTAACGAGTACGAATATAATAGTAAACATAATTATGATCCAAAACCGAACGAAGGCTGGAGTTATCAAGGATTTCCTATTAATGGCCAAGGTAAAGAAAAGCTTGAAGACAAAAATAATTTTCCTAAATACGAAGAAGATAAAGAAGATCAAGGCGATATACGCAACGGTTACCCCTACAACGGATACAATAACTACGATGATTTCCATTATAGAGAACCATATTATGTAAATAAGGGTTACCCTAATTATATATTACCAAATTATAACCAGGGTCTCATTGGAAGCGGATTTGGTTTACCCCAACCTTATCCATTAATTAATCCTCTAAGTCAACAAATATTGGGATCTGCTGGAAGGATACAGAAATATAATCAAAACTATACAAACATGTCTCAACAGC
The DNA here is from genome assembly GCF_905147795.1 of Pieris rapae. NCBI lineage: Eukaryota > Metazoa > Arthropoda > Insecta > Lepidoptera > Pieridae > Pieris > Pieris rapae. The sequence goes on along the minus strand of NC_059511.1, from coordinate 3,984,615 downwards.
GCGACTACAATCTGCATTTTGGAGAATCAAAATCTATTGAATCTTATCCTAATTATCACGACGCTAATAATTACTATGAATATAGAAAGCCAGTTTATGACACAACCTCCCAGAGTTCTAATAAGGAATACATGTATCAATATCAACTACCATATGCCACGGTGTTTGCTCGAATGGGAATTAGCTAAGACTGTTTTTGCTCTGTATGTCCGCCGACTCAATAATACAGGAGTCAGTTAGGAAATGCGACATTTGTTATCTATTTTATAGTTATTATTTCAATAAAAACTAAAAAACACTTGTAATTTCAATTATATTTCATCGCATCAAATTATATTTTATCAAATAAGTTTATAATTTAAAGGTAAAGTGGAAGAAAACAACTTCCGAAGCTAAGCTAAAAAGTGTAGTAATTTAATTTTCCTAAAATATTAATAAAACATAATATGTGTCTCAATTGCAGGCCACCTTCTCCTTGATCCTACTCGTTAATTGCGAGCCGCAACGTGGCTACCCAAATGATGAGCAGTTGACCATAAACTCTAATAGCAATCGCAACGAGAATCGTTATAGAAACGATCGCCGCAAGGAAGGGAACCCGAGAAATCAGGAGAGAGATAATGAGGAACGTGATCAGAGAGAGTATAGAAACCAGGGCAGAGAAAGAAGTCGAGGAAATCAAGCTCCTGATAATGTAGATGGCCGTGTGCCAGAAAGACACGGAGCCTACGGTGGAAACTATGGATATCCTTTGCATGAAGGGTTGGATTACGCCAACGTAGCCGAACACTTCTCAGGTAGAGACAACTACAGAGAACTAAAAAAGGATGACAGACGTATCAAAGAATATAAGAATCGCGAATATGATCCATACTATCCAAAGTACTTTTCCCCTGAGAAAAATTACTCAAATTATGATTTCTACGAAATGTTTCCCTATCCCGGCTTTGCAGGCCGTAGAGGTCTAGGATTTCAGAGAAGAACTTATCTCGTTAATGGCTACACCAGCCCTCTAACCAAGGAGTTACTGGAAATTGTAGGAAAACGTCGGGACTTTGAATATGACAAAAACTACCATAGAGTGAGTGATTATTACGATCTATATGAACCTAAGCATGAGCCAAGATATGATGACAGAGAGCTGTATTACGGCAAAAAGGAGTATAAATATGAAAGACAAGATCTATATAAGACTCCCTATCCCGAGGCACGGCCTTTAGAATATCAAAAGGGTTTGGTTAACAATCCCATAGGAAGAGAACTTTTGGAAACAGTTGGAAAAAACTATAACTACAATAGTGCCTATTACCCAAATTTGTACTAAATTGTAACGAATTTACCGATTCTTAAAAATAACATGTAATTAAAAAAGGTTTCATTTATTTTGTGTGTGTTTTTTTTTTATCTTACATATTTTAATTAAATAAATATTTAAGTGGGAAAGGTTACTAAACTATTAAATGTTTTCTTAGTTTCATATATTTCATAGTATGTTCGCATGAATACTTCAATATGGTTAAATAAATTTGAGCGTTAACAGAAATTTTGTTAAATTGTTCCTAATTTTACATACCAGTTCGCTAGGGCGTAGAGCCAGCAAGAACTAGCAAGAAACTGTCCGCCACTCTTTTTAATCGTCAAATTTTGAGTCATACAAATCATTAGAACTGGATGATAATTCCCTAATTTTGCTTGGAAGTTTATTGTAAAAACGAATACAATTTCCCTCTAAATAGTGGCTTATCTCCTGGAGCCCGGTTGGTCGTATGTTTAGATTAGTTCTGTTTCGAGTATTATATTGGTGAAAATCACCATTTCATATAAAATTCTTTTTTTTTTGCACATACAACCAGGCTTCAACAATATATTAACCAAATAGAGTAATAATATTTAAAATTATTCCGTACCGACTCCTTTGGTGAACACAACAAATCAGAATTCCTTGGGTCATTTGGAAATCAGACACGAACCTATAAAAATAATTATCGAAAATTAATTCATGTTGAGTAATATCTCCAAACATTAAGAAGTTTTCTATGAAAAAATAATAATTTAAGCGTCATGGTATGATGCCAAATAAACGGAAACGAAAAAGTAATATTATTAGGTAATACATAAAAAAATCCATTAGGTTTTCGGATTTCTCATAACGTCATAGTTATCTTCCACAACTAATAACGATGCATTTAATAATTAATTTAATGACTGCGATTAGCTGCTTGCGTGTGGTTTTCCCTCAAACTTTCAGAATATCATTAACAATTAATTTCCTAATGCCTTATAATAATATTTAGAGACGGAATTTAAATTATTGTATTTTGATGTTTTTGTCATTTGTCTCTCCGATATGGAAGGGAAAGCATTGGTGAGTTTATTATATTATAATGATAAGTAATGTATTTAATTGTTTTCATTCAATATTTACTGATGTATTCTTTAACCAGTTTTGTGAAGTCGTTACTAGAATACACTGAAATAGTAATTCAGTTATACAATATTATTTCAGTTATATTCATAGTTTAGATCTTAATCTTTAAAAAACATAGTCTTTTTACGTGACGTACTTTTGACGTACTTTTTTTACCACATGACTCATATTATCTGGTAAGTCAGTGCTCAAATTTATATTTGAATTGCGATTTATTGATATTGTTCCAGATTCTTACATTGGTGTTTGCTGTTGCTAATAGTCGTGTGTATTATGGAAAAGACCGTCCTGACAGTATTTTTGGCACGCTGCCACATATGTTGCACGACATGATCAAAGGGCACCGCAATGTACTTGGAAATAATTACAATCAGCAACCAGATACAAATAATTTCAATTCCGATCCCTATGGGAGCCGATTGAATTCAGGATATCAAAATTACATGGGAAACCAAGAATCAGGACATAGTGGTTATAATATACCAAACCATCAAGGACTTCCACATTCGGAACTTAATGAACCTTCAGAAGGGCTAAGAGCAGGTAATCCATCAAATTCTTACACCGATGAAATTTCTACCACTCCTTTAACTATCACGGAACCACAACAAGAAATGCTTCATTTAAGCACTAATCCACCACTTGTTTTGAATTCTTCTACGCCTATGGATTACAACAGCGACACGGTACATTCTTCAAATATTAAAAGGGACATTAACGGTTTGACCAATAATAACAATAGACTAGAAACAGACGATAGCACACCACGGCCAAACAATAAAAATAACAACACAATGCACATTGAAAATGATACAAGTCTAAATATAGAACCACCGCTTAATAAAGAAAAGGAATATGTAAGGGTAAATAAACCGCGAAATCCTAATGCAATCGTTTTTCCAGATAACATGGAAGAGATAAAAAGAGAGGTACCAGGGAAACATAATAGCAATGCATCCGAAATACCAAACAGATTCAATGATACGCCTCAAATCTTATATGCAGTTAATATAGCTCCTTCTGATACCAATCAGTGGAATCGTAATCCTTCAGCTCCTTTGACTAATGCCATCACTCAAACTCCTTCCCTGACAAATACCCAAACATTTATCCAAACTCCTAACCAAGCTCCATACGCAACACTTATAACTCCAAACCAAACTCCATTAATTAATAAAGTGGCTGAACCGAATCCATTCGGGAACAGCATAGTCTTACCGAATGCAAATGGTGGTTCCTCTGTATATACAATCGTAAACCTTCCCAACACCATCGCTAATGCTGATATTCCAAGCCAAATGTTCCAATCCACTGATGTAATTTCAAACCCTTCTAATTATCAAGTACAAAACTCGATTCCAACAGCCAATAGTGGAATAATAAACGGAATGCCAACCTATTATGTTGTATCTGTACCCAATCAATCCCCACAAACTATACAAACAAGTGTACCGTACACAAACGCGCCGGTCAGGTATAGCGTCGGTTATATTTCTAGTAATGGTCAAACCGTGTTAGTGCCAAGTTCTCCAACTGTTTATCAAATAATTCCTCAGACTTTTGTGCCCATCAGTCAAAGTAATGTGCAAAGTGCTTACGTGCCAGTATCCAGTGGCCAACCAAATGTGATCGCACAGCCGTTGACAAATCAAGGAAATACCGCTGTTACTTATGTACCCGTGTCTAATTCGGTTACTACTGGGCAACAGACTTATATGACAGTTCCAAATTCTCAAGGAAACGTACCTAACTCCCAGATCAACTATGTCCCAGTGACAAATGGACAAGGAAATATGGCAAGTCAACCGAATTACGTAACCGTATCTAATGGGCAGGGAAATACTGGGACACAAATAAATGTAGTACCGTCTGCTCAAGAAAATACTCAAATCAACTACGTGCCAGTGTCAAGTGGTCAAGAGAATTCGGGAAGTCAACCAAACTACGTAACTGTAACAAGTGGACAGGGGAATACAGGAAGCCAGCTTAATTTAGTTCCGGTTACAAATAGTCAGGGGAATACACAAAACTATGTGCCAGTGTCAAGTGATCAAAGTAACGTGGTAACGCTAACGTCAGCGCCATCGGAGACCATGGTTTTGCCGGCAGATACTCAATCTGTGACGTTATTGAGTTTTAAAGATAAAGACGAAGAAAAACCAAAGAAAAAGCCGTCTAAGAAGAAGTCCAAAAAGAAGTAGTTCTTATGTGAAAATGTGCGGGTGAAGTTCTCGTAGCTTTTTTGTTTATAAAGTTGACATAATAAGTTTAAAAATTTATGACAAGTATACGTGTGATAATTCATTTATTTATAAAACTTCATGTAACGTTATCTCTAAACTCTAATCTAATTTCTGTCGTGATCAAAATGGGAATAAATCCCCAAGGAGCAAACGTGGAACATAAGTGATTTTTGCGACAGCATTATTTATGACGACTGGGTTTTGCACTTAAAACGATGGGCTTTCCTTAGGGATGTTGTTTTTTTTTATTTTGACACAATTTCTTTCAACACATTTTGCAAGCATTTTTACATTGTATAGGAAGGTTTGAAGTTTTGTCCAAATTTTGATTTGGTCAACATTAACGAACAAACGAACCTCAGTTAACTACTTGGTATTCGTCGTGTAAAATAATAATTCTTGAATTAGTAATATTCTCATATCTTAATTGTAAGATTAATGACGCAGTGTAATTATTAATGTTATTTTAATTGATTCTAATAGCCAACATAATAGTAAATGCTTAAGTATCTATAAAATTAAATATATTATCTATTACGAAGAATAATATTTTAATGTTAAAACATTACGACTGTGGACATGCACGAAATAAAAACCAATAAAATACAAATTTGTGCCTTTACTTCCAAAGACAGGCTCTCTTAGATCGCCGATACGTAGGTATAACGAAATTCATAATATATTTTTTAATATATCTCGATCTTGTCGAGTCGAAAAAAATACCTATCAATGATAGTAAAGTGACGTGTCATCAATTCAAATTCTCTTTAATAATGTGTAGCATGTAATATGTTGTAGTTCTGTGAAATAAATGGATTAAAACCAAGAAATAAGATAAAAATTGATTTAATATTGACTCCATTCGATAAAATTCACTTAACAAATTCATAATTGTTACATATACTCAATATTTACAAAATTTTCAAAGTTTACAAAGACGCATTACAAGTGAACTACCAATGCCTTCAATATAACGCTTATATAAGTTAATTTTATTCCGATTTCTATAAAAAGCAAGAAAGTAAAAGTAAAAAAAAGTAATTACGAATTTAAATTAATATATGTATAATTAAATAAATATAATGGTTTTCTATATTTATCATTGATTTATAGCCTTATACGCTTTCTATGTATCTAAAATAATTATTGTACATGATTAATTACATTCACAAGTTTTCGATATAAAGCGTGTATTTATTCAATAAGCGGGAAAAGTGTGGGAATGTTTTAATATCCTCTATGCTATTCTAAATAATATCTTTAAAAACAACTGAATGTAGAAGGTATATCAGGAGAAAATATAGAAATACTAAGGCATTGGTGGTCCAGCATTATAGGCAAAAATATAAGCCGAATATAATTTAGGGAAATATATAAGCACTATTCACTATCACAACATTCAAAGGCTTTATAATTGGACCTTTCGCTTGCCGAGGATAATGCGAACCTAAAACTAAGCTTGGACTAATTTTCACGTAGAGATAAATAACGATGGTCATCTTACACCCAAATAGAAGTAATACATAATGTAAGACAAATGTGCAAGTATTTTTTTTTACCTAAAATTATATAAGTTTTACTTCCCTATATCAAAAGATCAAATGTTTGAGCAAAAAAGCGGTTAATGTCACAGGTTAACCAATGTGCCTATTAACATCACAGACGCAACATGTATCTGTGTATCAAAGTACCACAACGACGAGAATCGAAGCCATATGACAAATATTATTCGACATACAAATATGTCGAAAGTATATAAAAATTTACTTTTTTTAATTTATAAGTCTAAAGTAACTATAGTATAAGCCATGGTTTCAAAGACTAGTGCAAATCACAAGTTGGAAAATAAAATTTCTATTTATATAATAGGGCTGCAAGATTGAAATTAAAAATAAAACATCTCTACGTTGATTTATCAAATTCTTAATAAATTACTTATTCAGTAATATTTTGATATATTCTATTAGTTGTACGCTAACGGGCTAAAGTGTAGATAGTATATTATATTACACAGTTTATAAAAATCATTAAGGATAAATTACCAAATAATTAAGGGCAGTGTTTTCGATGTTTTCTGATTTTGTATAATTCTGACTTGGTTAAATTATTATAACTATTACTATTTGAGCAATATTACACTAGAAGGATAGTAAAATTTTCGCAGGCTTAAAAATTTTCTCGGAACTATAACTTACAGTTTGTCATGATACTGATTTTAATAAGCTATAGCCGATATAGACTTTATGAACTATTCAAAAATATAAACGTAAAAAGAAATCAGTGAATTGATTTGAATTGAACTCTTATAAGCCCTAAAGGACCCTTTCTGTACGTTCTCTCTACTTTAGATAAACAAGCACTGATACATTTTTTATTAAGTGAGGTTTTGACATACGGTATTCATTCTTCGTACGAAGTATCAATTCTGAATGTCACCCTTAGAGTCGACTCTTAGCGCGGTGTTAACTTACTAATTATTGGACTTTGACATACGGGGTACTTAAACGCTAAGTCTCGATCATGAAAAAGTCTCTAAGCCTTATAATTTAGTGCACAAGGTTTTACATTATTCGAAGCAATAATAATCATTAAATTGTATACAAAAGACGTCGCCGGAACAATTGAAATTATTGTAATAAATAATTAATCTTTGTAAAATTTCTGATAGTCTCTCCGAATGTATGGCATTTGTTTGAGAACTTTGCTTTCATCTACATCTTAACTAAGTCATGTCAAAGTGAAATTGTGTTTTATATGAAACCTCTTTTGATTAATTACGATTTCTAATTGCTTCGAAAAGTATTTAAAATGGCGTGATAAGAGAAAATTTAAAGTATGTACAATAGTTGGAGATATAAAGATCTGTTAATATTAATTATTACTTTAGTAAGTAGCATTGTGAAAAGTGCATTGAATACACAAAACATAAAAGATGTAAAAATCGTAATATTACCAAGAAACATAATATGCTTTGTGTAAAATTAAATATTGTATCTTTGTGCTATCTTCACAACCAACTCAAACACTCATAAATATTTTTCGTACATTTGAATCTAACAAAATATATTAATTCCGTAATAATTCCTAAAATTGACTTTTGTCTTTCATTCGATTTTAGTAACACATGAATATCAACTTATTACAAGGAAAATATGGTTTAAAAAATAAATTATGTAAATTTGTGGTACAAGCGGACATGAATATTAAATTTGAGATAAGCCTTAAAACTATGAAGTCACACATTAAATGCCTTATAAGGCCTGTCATGAGCATTCGCGCGTCACCGTTGCGGTGCAGTCGGTCGGCCATTTTCTTTGCTTTCCTTGCTCTTTGTGGATGATTTGGTGACAGTCTGTTTTGTTTCTATTTTCTCTTTGGTTTCTTCGACAGATTCCAAGTTGATATCGAATGAAACTTGCCTGTAATAAGTAAAGGTCGTGTTAAGTACTGTTTGTAAAAATCTAATTAAATTTCACATCGATGTTGTTTAAAGGCCGCCTCTGCCGTAATATAATAATTGTATAAGTACATACTATTAAAAATTTATAAGTGGGGGGACCCCTTTTTTCATTTTTGGCAAAGTAGTAGGCTGGGCCCCAATTTTCATTTTCCCTACCTAAGGATAAAAGTTAATGAGTTACACTATCACTTTGACGTACAGTGTTATGAGAATTTAGAAAACTAGATATATTTTTTGTTAAGCAGGCGTACACGTAATTATATATAAGCATTTTTTATCGACGATACTTTAGGCGCATGAGAGTAAAATTTTATGGAACGTCACGAAGATATGCAGCGCTTTTGCTGAAGAAAAGGGAGAGGGCGATTGAGTACGATTTAGGGAGAGTGAGAAAGGGAGATCGAGAAAAAATATAGAATCATATTAGAACTTTGGATGGTAATTCTGTCGCATAACGTCTTGTGCAGTAAACGCAGATTTTTTATTTACTTATATTACCATTAGTACGTTTAAAGTGTATAAACAATATGAATATAGATGTACAAATACATGGAGTGATCATATACTGGTACATGATCTTCTATTGGGGCTTTTGTCTTAGTAATAATTTACAAAGCAGTTTTTCTCTCACTTGTGTACTTTTTGCACGCAATGTTGTTTATTTAATTTAATACTTACTTGTCAGTGAGATAGTTTCCAGGAGCTGAGAGCGAGCGTCCGGCCCGCGCGAGAGCCGTGCGTTTCCCTCGCACAGCAACCGCCGTTTCACCAGTTTCACTAGATTCGCGACGGGAGCTACTCTCCCGACTGCGTAGAAACGGGTTCTGAAAGTGTCAGAAGGAAATTTAACAAAAGTAAATTACCCTTAGCATCACAGAATAAAGTACACACAGTAAAGCACAACGTAAGGTTTTATTAAATTATTTCGTGTCACGTCTTCAGTGGTACAACGCAAAAACATTTAGAATAAAGTAATCACGTCGTTATTACTTCACGACGTATTTTAATTTGTTCCTTAAGTAGGGAAAAGATTGACCTACGTTTATACAATTACCAAAAAGTTTTTTGACATGACTGAAGAATTCATAATTCAGCACACGAAAGTATAGTGATTCAATCAGAATCTTTTACGGCCTCAACCCCACAGTTATTACTTATACCGAATTATATACTGTCATTATATCACTGTAAAATACGAAATGAAATGATCACATATAACTTTTTACAATTAACCATTTCAGCTTAATATATAATTTTGTCTTTTTAAATCTAAAATACTTATGTTTTTATATGTTAAATAATGTGTTTATTTATATATTTAGAAAAAGGAACAGAAACTAAAAAAAACTAACTATTACTGTTGATTTGTAAAACATAAAAATTTGTATGTATTTAGTTTAAGCAATTTTTTCAACTAATTACATAACATTTGTACAGTCATTATTTGTGGGTGCTTTAATATTTAAAATAATGAGACCAGTGGCGCTACAATCCTCCTACAAGGCTCATTTATTGTCTTGGCCTCATATTGCATCCCTTTCTTTAATAAATTTTACAATAAATATAATTTATATAATGTGAATAATATCAAAGAACACCTCACCTGAAAGCTGTGTTTCTTGAGCATGGTCTTAATGAGGATGAGTGTGGAGATGTTGGGGATGGATGTTACTACACGTGCTACGTCTTCATCTGTTACTTCGACTAATCTGCAATTCTCCTGCTCTGAAGGCAGCAGATCTTTTCCGCCACAGGTTATCCACTCATGGTCCTGAAAGGAAATCATTTTCTATGCTTGTACCATATCATTAGTTCTTATAACAAATTTGTGTTGATGTTAATTTATTCAAAATGTTTTATATTTTTGGTATAATACCAAAATTTAGATACAACTACAGACTTCTTGCAGTTTTCGCAAATCAATTAGGTATTAGCAGAGAGCAATATTAGGCAAGTGGTATTATTGCATCATAAGCTCGTAGATTTGAATACCACTGCACCAATGGACATTTATTTACGTATTAATCACTCAGTCGTACGGTGAAGGATAACATCGTGAAAAGACATACTTGAACATACATGCTGATTATCAGCCTGCAGTTTGCGTTAGAAGCATGTTAGAAGCATGATGGCAAACCATAACGAAACAAATACAGATATCCGAGAACAACATTTGGTTCGTTTCTTTTGTTTCGTTGGCTGGTTAAGAAAATATTGCTGTGTAAAACTATAGCCCCCTTATACACAATTTTGATTGAACTACCTTTTCATCCCGACGTAAACATAATTTGAGATAAAGTTTGATGTATGTTTTATTAAAGAGTTTATAATTATTTGTAACAACCTTTATTTCTTGCATCGTTGCTCTTGTAACGGGATCCTTATCAAGCATGCGTAACAGTAGTTTTTTAAGAGGCTTTGAGAGGGTAGGTCTTGTAGGGAACGTCAAAGGCTCTGAAAGGATTCGCTTCTGCAGGTCAGCAGCTGTTGGAGACGTCCAGGGAACACGGCCTGTGACCATGGCGTATAGAGTGACGCCGAGAGACCAGATGTCCGCCGCCTGCAAGTTGTAGTATTAAGTTAATGAAATTCATATTGAAACGTTAATGTATGTAAACGATAGTTTTATGACTTTGTTCCTAAAAAAATAGAGGGACGATGATAAGGTTTATTGTCTTTATATTGCGGGAAAATTTATGATTATAAATTTTGCCAGACCGATGTAGAATAAGTACTGCTATAAGTAGTTCCTAGGAAATACCTGTTTTAAATTATATTTTGCCTCTTGTGTGCAGATTTGACATGGAAGACTTTATAGAGCGGGATTTTATAATTTATACATCGTATTTACCATTTTCTTTGCAAATAATATATTTAATTATTTATTATTTTAATACATATATACTTTATACATTTAAAATGTTGGTTGACCTTACACGATATCATTATTCATAACATTTTCTAACTGTATAGGATACAAAATTCCTTTAGTAGGTATATACCGCCTACATTAAATTCTGATATATTATTTTAATGTAAGGTAATAAACCTAATACTATTTATATTATATACATATCGATATGAAAGTTTTATTTATTTAATCTGGTATGGGCGTCCGATACCAATAGCGGTATCGATTAAGCCAAGTTTACAGAAAAATCCTGGTAAATATATTTATTTCAAATTTTGTAAAAAAACTATATTTTATAAATCAAAATGTATTTGCTTATATTGTTAACTTTGTATACTGAACGTCAATATAAAGACCATAGACCAGGGTAGAAGCCTTTAAAAATAATAAAAAGCGAAAAAAAATATAGTAGGATAAAAACCATTGGAAAAGGAGGAGAATATTATAATAATGAAAGGAAAAATAATTTACGGGCGATCAGAGGTCGGGAAGGGGAAGGGGGTGAGTTCTTAAGGGTAAAAAAACGCTTTATCTCCATTTTCGTCAAAACTAAAAGTCCTATGGTTAAAAAATGACAAAGTTGTAGATATTAAAAAGATCTAAAATTTTTGCATTTACACTATTATTACAAAGTCTTTAACAATCTCTAGCAAAATCGACGTAATTCTATGGACAATGTACATATATGGATAATATAACAATATGGATAGATTTATATCATACCAACCTCTCCAATATATTTGTCGCTGAGGGTCGTAGCCTCTGGCGCGCGAAATGCTGGTGTGCCAACAGCTCCAGACAGTTTGCCTGCACCTGCCAGCTCCCCACATGCACCTAGGTCTGCCACCTGTACTCGATCCTCACCAAGCAACAGGTTGGCTGGTTTGATGTCGCGATGGGCTATGCGCTGGTAGTGCACTGAGGAGTAACATGATATTAATGATTTTTATAAATAAAAGAGGACGATATAGCCAAAACAATGATAGTAATATAAGAAATATCAAGCAATGATTTTTATATGTTCTTTGAAGTAATTATTAGTATCTATTTATATGATATATAATTATTTTATTAGTTAATGTTTTTTTATTATTTCTTGTACATTATAAATAAACTAAAAGTAGGTACATAAAACACTAAGAGGGTTATCCTTGGTGCCTGAAGGTAAATTGCTGTAAAATTTAAATAATATACGTCTATATTACATCTATCAGAAAATAAAATATGGACAAAAGATATCACATCCCCATGGCCTAAAATACCTATTAAGGATGGCAATTATCTGGTAATGTATATGATATTTGAGGGTAAACGTGGACAAGGCGTGGAACAATATATGAGGTTGTCCGTTCTCCAAATTTATTTGCGCGGACTCTCTCTTGAAGATGGCTTATCGCTCTGGTATGCGTTGAATGTTCGACACCGCTTGTGAAGGCAGAGTAGAAGGATTTAGAAGCTGATCCCGAATGTATCTACAGTATTTAAAAGTAGTTTTTATGTATTGGATTTTCAGTTAGGATGCAGAATGTTAATGTTCTTGAAATTTGAATTAAACTTTTTTAAACAACTTTTTATAAGATATCTCTCAGTTATGAAAAAGTGATTAAGTATAACATTCCGTATTTATTACTATTAATTTATATAATATTTTGTATTTATGTACCTCGGGACAGATTGTATCGGCTTCCGTTGAACTTTTGTAAACATTTTGGAAAGTAAAGATATCGGCTATAATGTTATAATTTTTAAATTCGGTCTACTGTTCTTGAGTTTATTCATTGCAAATATACAAAAATACAAATCCTTATTCTTTATTATAATAAACTATGTCTTCTGTCCATTTTACATCATTCCCATACTTATAAGTGTGTTCCATCGGGCGGGTCCTGTTATCATAATCATTTAATTATTTTTGGAAATTCTAAATAATTACAACCACACCTATAAGTGCCCCATGTTTTTTAAAAAGCTTCCACTACATTCCTTTTTTTATATATTGCCGCCGATGGACACTCTCAATGCCAGAGGGCTCGCGATTGCGTTGCCGGTCTTTTAAGAATTGGTACGCTCTTTTCTTGAAGGTCTCTAAGTCGAGTTGGTTCGGAAATATTCAAAATTACTATTTCACCTATCACCGTTTCCGCGACATTTAGGGTTGTATCGAAAATGGAAACCAGAGGTTAAAACAAATTTTCAAGGATACTTATTTAATGTACCATCAAATTATGAACACATTAATTTTCAGTTGAATTTTTTTTTAATTCGAAAACACGTCCCTTACTTTCTTGCCCTTAAACAAGGTGATGAATGAATGAATTAAGAAAAATCTAGCTTTATAGTTTATACAGCTAAGAGCTATTTATCTATTATATCATAAAGTAAAAGATATATTTTGCTCTAAGCGTAGCCTTCAAGAAAGTCAAAGGAAACGTATTACCGATTACGTAATTTTGTCAAAAATAACAGACATTATAAAGGGATGGACGTGGGTTGGGAAGTTCTCGGTATTTCCTATTAAACGAACTAAAATATTATGTTATATTAAATTAATGAATAGGGATGTCCAGAAGCAAAATATATTCGGTTGCCGTAAATTATTTTACGGTTTTTCCAACTACAAAGATTTGCTTCTAAAAATAAGCTTCGTTCAGTACAGACGTAATATTATAACTACAACCTATACGCGACTATATAGATATTTTTGCGTCTATTTTGTCCTTTAAAACTGAAATTGTACTGAACTCGGAAAATTTTACGAGACATCTCACATAAAGGTCTCCTAGACATTTATTAAATTTCGACAGCTTTTCTATCTAGCAACGGAATTTATTTTAAGTTTATATCAATAAGCCAGAATTTATCGATACATTCGCATTTCTCTCGTAGCCCAGTGTTCTTCAAGTAAAAATTATTCAAAACTAAGTTAATACGAAGCAATTGTTTGTAAATATTATATGTTATTAATTTTATTGGATATACAAACGTGAAATTCCTAATATATTTAAATCGTCGATTAACGTCGTAAAGTGTTTTATTTATTATATTTATTATATCGCCTTGTGATATAATTTAATAACATATACACATAACATATATGGCTCCGACATACATTTTAATGAATAATTATTATCTAAGACATTTTAAGATAAATAAGATCTTACTTACGATACTCAACGCCCAGTAAAGCGTCCCTGAAGTACTTTCTTGCCAGTTGCTCGCTGAGGGGGTTGTCTGTAGGGATATCTATCACAGGGCCTCCCTCCAGTAACTGGAAAACTAGGTACAATTGGTCCTCTGCTGGATCATCTAATACCTGCAAGTGAAAAACAGTATGGAAATAGAATAAAAACAGTACTACGCTATGGAGATGCTGTCTTTGCCTGCTAAATAGTTTATTTTTATCTTTGTGCGTTAAAACGCTAATGTCTACCCATTTGTCTACCCATATATATATATACTTTTTTTACCACTCAATATGATTTTGCTGTTAAATAGAAGCCTGGTTATTTAAATCACAGGTTCTTACCTAGTTTGGAAACCAGTCTCCCAATACTGGAGACTGGTACTGTAATCTTATTTATTGTTGTAAATATTATATGGGAGAAAAATAAATAATGTTATTACTATTCTAGATGTATTTTTTTTATTGTAATCCCTGCTGGTAAACCTTTTAAAAAATAAAGATATTTTTATTTATACAATAATCTGTAATTCTATTGTTATCATAACTGTGTATTGATACATAATTCAATGCACGAATATGTTTCTTTTACTATAAATTAATTTATTGTAACACCTTTTTGCAGACGAGCAATTATTAAAATTATTTATAATTATTTACTAATTATTAATTTAATTATTATTAAATATATTGGCTTACTATTTAACGCGTTTAACTCGTATATGTTATTTGGCCATAAGTTCGAACAGTATATGTTTAGCTTCCATTTATACAAAATAAAAATAAAATAAAACTGTTAGTGTCTTAAGTATTCGTTTTCATTTCTTGTTCTTGAAACAACAATGGGTCCGGTTTAAAACTTTGCGGTGTAGGATATTTCAAACATTGCATTATTTCTGAAAATCCTCACCGAGAATAACTTCTACTGCATTTCATTTCCGTTGAGTCATTACCGGGTCATTTATGTAAAGGTTTCAAAGGAAAACGGTAATGAACTATGAAATAATGTTGACTTATTATAATTGTAAAATCTCTAGCTATATATGGCTTTGAAATTGTAGTAGTTCCAATTATGCTTAATTGTACTGGTATTTAATTTCTGAATAAAAAAATTTAAAACGATTTTATGTTTATTATTATTCTAAAGAATTTTGGAATTTAAGCCTTATTATTACGGAAAATAAAATAGCAAACACACCCGGTTTAAAACAAGAGCTTTGTTAATTTACCAATAATTTAATATCGTTTTATTTTATGAATTTCCTATGTAATTTCATCGTGCTCACATATTGCAGAAATAATTAATTGGTTTGTGCTTTCACATAATTATTCCTGGAACGTACAATGATTTTCGTACTAACAAAATAAAATCGCCTCTATGGCCAGCCAGCGCTTCGCTTATTCAATGTAAACATAAATTCCGCTTTGTGGAACCAGCTGCCCTCTGAAGTATTTCCGAACCAATTAAACTTAGAGTCCTTCAAGAATAGAGCGTACAAATTTTTTAAAGGCCGGCAACTCACTCGCGAGCCCTCTGGCATTGAGAGTGAGGGCGGGCGGCGGTATCACTTAACATCAGGTGAGCCTTCTGCCCTTCTTTGTTCTATAAAAAAAAAAATTTAAAAATATAAATATCGTATTCAATATGTTTTTGATATACTTCTGGACTCCTGAAGTATATCAATAACCTACCTATTGAATAGGTTAATTAACACTATGTCGTCTCTGAATCTGAGGTCTAAGGGAAGGACCCCTCGACACTTATCTCGACTCTAAATACGCCTTAGACCCCAAAATTCTTCAACTACTACTTGTTAAAATAGAAGTAGTAATTCGTATTTCCCGACGCGTTAAATAGTAGCAGTGATACATAAAGTTCCTGGACACTATGGCAGGGGAGTAGAGTGAAAATTAATTTAAAAAAAAAATAGAAGTAGTAGAAATCAGGCCACAACTCATACATGTTGTAGTCTGACTGTACACATGCATTATTGTATTATGTATTAAATTATCTCCGATATTGAACGCGCGTGTCACTAGTAATTTCCCGTGAGACAGATTCGAGAACGCATCGTTGTGTTATGTTTCGCAATTTCGATATTTCCATTATCATAATTAATTCCAATGAGCTATTTATAATAATAAAAAGATATTTCAGATACATAATTGACCGCTTGGTGATTATAAATAAACTGTTTTTATTACATCTTATTTATTAATATCAGACTTCCAGTGCTTTCAAAGGTAAAAAAGAATCTGGGGTATTAACAATGCCATTTATATACGCATATAGGCTTCTATAGTAGTAAATTAAAATATGTGCCTCACTGGCAAAAATAAAATATGTGGGGACTCCGTTTCCGCAATTAGACTCTTAATAGATCCGTTGTGCGTGACAAAAATAAAATAATAGACAATACTAAAAATAAAATAGCTCACTAGTAGGCAAGAGGGTTTCCTTAAATGTGCAAATGTGTGAGTGAGTGAATGAGTGAGTCAGTGAGTGAATGAGTAAAGTGTGTATTTAAATATATTCAATCTTAATATAATCAATAATTATTAATTTATCATCACATAAAGTTAAAAATGCCACATTTAAATTACTGTTTTAGCTTTTAAAAATGCAAAGACATTATAGTAACTGGAACGCCGTGGTTTTCAATTTGCATTATAAGTATCCAATATCCATCAATCAAAACTTTTTACCCTATCGTAATGATATTATAAATGTGAAAGTTTAGATTGATGAATTTGTTATCCTTTTCCGCAAAAAAAGCTAGTACTACCACGACATTGAGGTCGCTTACAGAAATACATACGTCCTTGTTATATACTTGTATGAAATCTAGTAATGGGAAAAATTCGGAACCAGCCGGTCTCTAGGCTGATTACGAACTTTGGTTGAAAGTAGTAGCACAACGTACCGAAGAGGATTATAAAATTATTGACACATGTAGTTATGAGGTGGTAAATAAATAATAAAAAATAAAATACGTTTATTATGGAACATACTATATACAGGTATCATTTATTCCACGTCATTAAATTTGGAACCTGGTGTAGTGGACCGGAAGTAGGACAAGAAATTAAACTCTATTCTCTATCTATTTCATTTTTATCTCACACACTGTTTTATTGTTTTTTTAATACTTTTTTAATCTCCGGTTTCGGAGATTTGTATATACATGAGGAACATGTATACTAAAAATACAATAATAGATTTCTATCGTAGTTTTATTCTCGGAGTACATTGTCTTCTCATATAATTATTTGGCTAGTGTATAATAAACAAATATTGTAAATTATATTATAAAAGAGTACGTATGGAGTTTCTTGTCCATTCTTCTTCACACGAAATTCCCTTTTGGAATTGGCAACTAGAATCATCTTTATATTTTATTTAACATTCAAAAGTGCGATTTTAGGAGGTCTAATTGGAATAAATGTTTTTTTCTGAATTGTCTTACTAAATTTAGTTTAAACTGTGGTCGGTGGCTTATTAAATGAAAATCGTAGCAACTAACCTCAACTAACTTAACTACATTAGGATGGTCCAGTTTCTTGAGCACGGCTATTTCCCTGTAGATGCTTTGCAGTGGGTCAGGTGGCGGCCCCGGGCCCGGGCGGCGGGGCGGCGTCCGCCCAAACAAGCCCGCGCGACGCATCAACTTCCGTTTCGATAGAATTTTCATTGCCTGTAAATAATTTGACTAGATTATTAATATATATAAAGCTATACTATAATATATGTTTATATTACACTTAGATTGCCTTTTTTTACAGAGCAGGGATAACAATCGAGAGGCTCATCTGATGTTAAGTGATAACGTCCATGGATACTCTTAATCCCAGAGTGCTGATGTGTGTGTTGCCGGCCTTTCAAGAATTGGAACTCTTTTCTTGAAGGACCCTAAGTCGAATTTTTGTGGTCTTATACTTGTGTACAGCTGGTTCCACTTAATAACATGCCATGTTTTCGTAATTAGTTTGTAATTTTATAGTTGTACTCTATCTTATTTAAATAAATAATGTTCATTGTTTGCAATGTAATACGAGCGAGAGTGAAGTATGATAGCATTGAATAGTTATTTGATGTTTATAGTGCTATGAATAAGGTAACATTGAGCTCACTAAGCTGTAGCTGAAACTCTATTAAATAAATAAAAAAAAAACATTTATTTTGGAACATAAGATCAACAAGGTATCACTTATTCCACGTCATTAAATTCGAACCTGTAGGCATCCCCTCACATCGGCAAAGAAGACAGAAAGTGTAGGTTAGTAAGTATTGAACATATAAACTGTAAAAATATACTGTTTGTAATTGTTTGGTTAACCAAAAACCCAGGTATTTGTTTTGGGTCAAATAAAGAAACTTTTTATTATTATAATTTTTTTTATTTTTAAATACTCTGATTGCTACCTATAAAATATCTTCTTCGCATAGTGCCCTCTCCTTACAAAATTTGGCGATCATATATATAGCTACTTAAATTTTAGTTGCCGTGACTTGGTGCTTTGACCAAACTATTGTATAAGACTCTCAACCAAAGCGGCCAGGGCCTTCTTCCTGTCATTTTGCTTTGTATGATTAGTTAATGAAGCTAAGACGTGTCCGAAATATTTAAATTTTCTTATCCGTCATAAGCATTAAGCATTTCTTCGTTTTTCGAAATTTTGTTCAGCACGGTTGTAAGTCGTATGTGGTTTATATATATAGATATGGATAAGCCTAGATCTCGAATGTTTTCAGTTTTTTGGACATAGTCTTTATTAGCGTCCAAGATTCTACGCTGTAGCACAGTGCAGACGTAACAGCGCGCACTATGCGCTCTTTGTTGTAAATTTAACGGCTGACACAAAATACCTTTTTATTTCAACGATTTTCGATGCTAAACCCCTTTCATCAATCTCAGTGTCTAGATATCGTATTTTCGAGACACGTTCCAAGGTCGAAGATCTTGGTGTTAAAATGTCTATTTGTCGTAAAACGTTTGAGTTGTAAAATCTAGCGCCAATGGGCAAAAATTAAGTTTCTGAATAAGTTAATATTCTTGAACAAATAAGTTGTTGTCACTGTATACATGTCAACCTACAGTGATAACTTACTGACTCAATTTTGACTCTCTTGTAAGTAAATAGCAAAGTAGTGAATTTTGAAAATGCCTTTACCCCAGTTACTTACATAATGCGTATCATCTTCTTCATTGTATGCTAACTTAACGATTCCATAGGAACCCTGAAAATAAAGTTTATTATACATAAGTTTCATAAATAGTATATATAAAAGTTTAAAAAGTCAAATAGAACAAGAAAAATCATACTATTTTTTTCAAGTTCGTCACTGAGGTTCAAGTTATATCTACAAAATTGTATTGTTTTGGTGATAGCTGTTGCTTGAACAGATATCTACCAGAGAACGCATAGCATATATTGTTTAAATAAGCCACGTAATAAATCTTATCTCGTATTTATTAATTTGAAAACAGAGTCAATAATAAAATATATAGAATAGCCATATTTAGAGCTATTACTTATCTACATTAATATGTATTATATATTAATTAATAATACAAATTTAACCGTGTTTCGCTTAGTCTAAAAAATCGTTGTATTATGTACTATTAGGTAACTCAATGTAGACTAGAAAGTTAATAAAAATAAGTAAATCATAGGACATTGAATACTGTTTTTCAGGGAATGCATTATATGAACTTAAAATGAGCTAAATTATAGTGTATCAATCCAAGTAGAGACTTTACGGGAAGAATAAGAAATGACAGGACATATATAGGATATTCTTGACACGTAGGAGTCATAACTATGTTCTCATTCTACTCTATAAAACTTACTCTATGATTGTTAGTTAGTTATAATTAGTACCTGTCCAATGGGCTCAAGCAGTCTATATTGGTTAAGCTGAACATATCCCGGTGCCTGTGCAAGTGAAATTCTCCGGGACTCTCTTGGTACTCTCCTCGCGCGTGGAGACCCTTGACTGCATTCTGCTGATTTGGCCGCGTGTGAGCGTAGCAGATTTGATCGATCACCGCTTGGGTAAGCAGATAATCTGTGGATTGTACATTAGATAAAAATCGGTTATAATTCCTGCGAAGCCTGCTAAAAGTGGCACTACAACCCACGGTCTCAGATTTCTGTATCTATTTGGTGATATTTTTTTGTTTTTTTTTTTAGGGTTTTTGTAGTTACGGGGTTACCTGGCCGCGCCTGGCCGCGCCTGGCCCACGACAGACGCGAGTGGAACCGGATGGAGGAGGCCTATGTCCAACGGTGGACAAACAAAAACCTAACAAGCAAATGATTATTCCTAAATGTTAAAGTGTATTTTTTTCTTTATTCAAAATCAATGAAACTTATAATCTATTATAATTAAGTTTTGGAATAAAAGGCTATTATTAATATTAGTAGTAGTGGAATTTATGGTCATCTTTCTGTCTTGACATACCTACTCCTTAATTGTTTTGAGTCCTGGTTGTCATACTAGTTTTCTAATTTTTCTTGATCTTACAAGCACCTGTAAAGCGCTTATGAAGAAAAATTCATTCGTGAACAGCCTAGGTTCGAACCTAACACCTGATGATGTGGAAGAGAGTCGCTCGCTCTAACTCTGCTCTAAGAAACATTAAACTGGATTCACATTTTCCAATACCGTTTAAAATTATATTGTGTTTCTGAAACGGATTCTAAATAAATAAACTTAAACCAATACAACATTTTACTATATATTTAATTAACATTGACTTAACATTATTTGATTAACATTACTTTTCAATGGTACAAGTTTTCAAGTTCAATAAGAAACAATTTTTTACATATAATGATTTTTCGGTAATTTGTGGTCATTACATACATAAGATAACAGAGCTTAGTAAAAATGGAAATCATGTCCAAACGCACAAATTACTGATACAATTAAATATATGGAATTACCTATCTGTATCTGATGCCGGCCATCTTTGGTCCCTTTTCGCCTCACCAACAACATCAACAGCTGAATGTCTGAAACAACATAGTATGGTTAAAATAATAATACATTTGAAGTTTCTTATATTTATTATTCGTTGATGGCTGTTTAAAAGACTTCTTTATAAACTTCGCTGTCGTATTAAATTATCGTGGAGCCATCTCAACTAGTTTACTTGTGGTTGTGCTTGACGTAGATCCGATGTTTCTTTCAGGCGAAATTGAAATAGCTTTTAAACTAACTCGTTCTTTGTTATATTGTATGTTGATTCACGTAGGGTATAGGATAGATATTTTTGTTTTTTGTTTGCTTTTCGTTTGGATATTAGTTAAGGCATTTTTGTCTACCCAAAACAATTTTGTTTCGCCGAAAACAGAATCCAAAGTTTCAGCGATTAATACGGCATACATGATATATGTATATTTTTAGTTTCAAGTTGCTAATTTTATAGATTTATTTAAATTACAGTTGTAGTAACACTGAATTGACCGTAAATTGAGAGTGGGAAAAAGGGAAAATCGTGCATTGAACAAAGAAACTACTATTTTATTCTATACACTCGGTGCAAGACTGAATATTTTACAGGCCACTACGTAGTGGTGGATATATTGCGGACTGCGCGGAATACCAACTTAATATATTGTACAATATTAATGATACTATTTTGTACCGCAATTTTATTTTTATCATTTTGTAAAAGAAAGTTTGTGTTAATGAAAAAACTTGGCGATTAAAAAGAGTGGTGGTGGAGAGTTTATTGCCAGTTCTTTTCTTTCGTTCTACGCCCTTGATTTGAGAACTGGTAGTAAATGTAAAATTAGAAGCATTTTATGTATATTTCTTTTTTTTTTGACGTTCATTAGTGTACATATAATATAATAAGACATATTACATATTATACTGATTCTGGATGCTAAATTACTGTCAAACAAAAATATCAAACTTAAATAATTGTACAAACAGAACAATTTATTTCGTTCATTTAGTTATATCGATTTAAATAGATAAAACATTTCAGTAATTTCAAATTACCTCAAATGTAAATTCTAAATATATTTGTCAGTTTCAAAAGGTTATCCGATTTCAAGCAGGCATTACAGTTAATAATCTTTAATTCAATAAACCTAAGTGGGCGTCTATCAACGAAAAGCTGATAAGCGAATACTACATTTGAGTCTCAAAGGCTTCGTAATTCTGCAAAGGTAATAAAGCCAGCAAGAACTGTTCCACGAAATAAATTAATATTCAACCGCTGCAGCATCTAATTTATTCATTAAGCCGCTTAACAATTCACCGCTTGCCTTCACCGGGTTTATTCTCTTTAAGTTTATTTTTACAACAGAACTAAAAAAAAGAGAAAAAAGGGTCTTTCAAGAAAAGAGCGTACACATTCTTAAAAGGCCGGCAACGCACTCGCGAGCCCTCTAGCATCGAGAGTGCCCATGGGCGCGCCACTCCCTCAAGAAGAAATCCATAGCGTATAAAGGCTAGATACCAATTAATACAGATCTAGAATCCAATTATCAAAATGTATATTGTATGTCTTGTAAAAGTTATGAAAATTATGTCAGGTCCCTGTCGAAAAAGGAAATAATAAACTTAATAATAATATAGCATGTATGCACGTAGAGCTTATCCGTGTTACATACATATAAGCCGGGTTTGATCTAATTTTATCCGGACACCGCTCGACCGGCCCGCCACCAGGGTGACAAATACAGGGACGGTTTGATGGCTTGGGGGTATTAAATATCCAATTTTTTTCGGCCCCGTTTTTTTTACTGTCTGAGTTGTACATATATCTATCTGAATCTATCGGAAACGCTTGATTTATACTTTGTATAAAGAATATCATTATAAAAATCATATAGTTTCATGTAATTAAAAAAATACTAAGAATTCCGATGGATTTTAAGATGTTATTGATATATTTTTTTTTAATTTTCTTATTACAGTACGAAAAAAATTAAGCTTCAATACACGGACCAATTTAGGTATCTAAAAACGGAATAAAGCTTTACAATCCTTTATACTGTATTAAAGAACTAATATAATTGTAAAACGTAGTAGATAATCAGTTCTATATCTGTTCTTTTTTATATTAGCCAAATTCATAACTTATCATCTAAAATTTTACATTTCCTCGATGTATAGGGCCCCGATAGGAGGTCTCTTAACTATAGAATTTCACGGCAGCTTTAACTAATCTGTGAACTAACAACTAGGTTAATGCCTCAACTATTTGCGCCATCTGTTATTTTTCATGCAATTAGTTAACTCGGATTTTTGTTAAAATTCAAATCCAAAAAATGTGTTTTTATGTAACTAGTCTGGTCATAATTGTTACATAAAAACTTTTCTTTCTTTTTACTTTTTAATTAGGTATTTTGAATTTGGAACACGTATATTATTTCAAAAACTTCTTTCGCAAAAGCGCCATTTTGCATATTTTTTCGTGTCCACTATCACATTTAAATATAGAATGGAATATGTTCGTATAGCGTATTTACATCTGTAATGTTGTATCTACACCAACATTTCGTCTGTTAAAGACCAGAAAAGATCGTGGCGCGTGCTCTTAGAACTACGGAGGCCGATAATGTTGTTAAAGCCAGAAGTCTTCGAAACCCCATTAGGAAGCAAAAAATCTTATCGCGAGAAATGAAGAATCCCGCTAGGACTCTGTAGCGTATTATAAGACAAAACCTGATGCTTGGTGGTCGATATATAGGGTATACCCTTAATCAATCTTTACAATTAAAGAGAGTGGATCGATCAAAACGCCTTCTGTCGCGATACACAGGCGAAAGGCTCAGAAATATCCTCTTTACCGATGAAAAAGTTTTGGTGACGTTTAAGTATTGAAACGATTGAACATAATAAGCAAAATGATAAAGTGTATGCTCATTGCTCACAGTTCTAAAGAAGCTGCTCATGGAGTTGAAAAGGTACGTAGTCATCATCCTGCATCAGTGATGGTTTGGTAGGGCGTGTCTTATCAAGGAGTCACAAATGTACATTTTTATGAAAAAGGAGTGAAGATGTCAGCCAAAGATACATACATTCTTGGATCATGATCCAAGAATATATGATGATGTATGAACAACATGTTGTTTAACCTTAAAAATATACCGTGAACTTTTCAGCAGGCCGACTGCTCGCCGTATTGCCTTGGTCAAAAGGCACAACGGCGAGTCTCTTCAAAAACCTTGGGAGCAAGGAGTGGCGAAAGGCTGGAAACAGTTCGTAAATCCATAGATGCATGGCCAAACAGATTAAAGGCCCTGTTAAAGATGAGAAGAGGCCAGTGCAGGAGAAAGATGAAAGAGGCCTACGTCCAGAAAGACGCTAATGAAAGGATCTGAATACAATAAAATATTTATGACAAAATAAGATAATTTTATGTACAAAACGTGCATTCCTTAGAGTCAACATGTAGTGTAAAATACATCATGACACCCAGTGAATACTTTTTGTGAAGTTTCAAAAATTCAGGCAAAATTGTAAAATAGAGCGCTGACTGACCCGCTTTCAGAATTCAGTTTCTGAATTCGCCAGTGTTCTGTCACTATGAGTGAAAAATATAATTGTATTAATTAATGGTTGCATGTTTCATGATTTTGTACACAAAATGTTAATACTTTCCTATTAAGCTTTTTAACATTGAGCTGACTTTTAAATTTAATTGTAACAATTAAATTAGATATTGTAGGACGGTAGATTTTAACGCGTTTAATTATCACGTGTTCCGACATTTTGCGTACATTGCCTTCAAGTTAACACAAGCAGTGACAATCACGGATTGTGTCAACTCAGTGGTTGCAGCGGTGCACTACGTATATATCTTCATTTCGATGAGTAATTTTTAAAAATCAAATGGTCATTTATATAGATACAAATGTAAAACATTATAAATGTATATCAACGACGATGTGCATTCGTTTTTATTATGTAATCCGTCTTCAATAAAAGTATATATAGCTGCATTGGTCTACAGTCTGTGTACGAGCCCACAGCATATTCATATTGTGAGGAATTCATACAATACAATTGTGTGTAATGAATTCGCGTACGCCTCGGCTGAATAATAGCACCTTTTGTATTGTCTGTGCTATTGTAACTCCCTAACAACCCATTTAACTATTTTTCCTACAAGAAAACTTAAGCTTTTGGCATATATTTGTGGTAGGAATATCTTTAATTGAAGACGTCAATATAAGAAAATAACTTGTTATGGATTGCCAATCACAATTGACAAATTCTATTTGCCTATGGGGGTGTTACGAGAAAAGTTTTTTTAACTGAAAATAGAGCACTATCCAGTTCTATGACTAGGGACAGAAAACTAAATATGAGCTAGCACTTTTGGGCGTAGGCGTCTATGAAGGTCGTGTAGTAAAAATTGGACTAGCGCGCTTTTATTATTATTTTACCTGACCCGTCCGTACATGACTGTCAATCGAAATAAATTTCCTTCGTAGAGAAAACAGTTTATAAAACACAACATTGTATATTATTTCTCTTTACGGGATTTAATAAAAAGATTAAGTAGAGTAAAATTAAACGCCAAAGCATATTTAAGGTCAACCACATTTGGATATGACTCACAGTATCACAATGAAGCGATACTAATTGGTGTATCAGATCCAATAATCAAGGTCGTTGAACGCTGATACATCAATTTGAGCACCAAACGAATAAAGGCTCATGGCATTGAACAGCTGTGTTAATAGTTCCTTTGTACATTATATATCTATAACAAAGTGTGTACACAGTGCCGAATTTGTTATAGGTCATTAGGTGTTTAGAAGAACTATGATCTATTCTAGGCATCAGTCGTCATGGCGTGGACAACCAAGTTTTATTTCATTGAATATAATTAAGTTGTACCTACTCCCACTTATAAACTTTACATTGACACTCAATTAATGAACATTAAATTAGCATCGGGAAATAGTAGCAGTGTACCAGTTCCTGCCTCTTGCAAAGTTTATTGGTAGATGAACTTTGATGTAGTAACAGCGTACGACGGTGGCGTTATATCTTACTCTTTTCTTATTTAAGAATATTTTTAATGAAGATAAAATTCTCTAAACCTAAGCCGAAGTCATTTATTTCCGGGGAATTAAGAGCCAAATGGTTGTAGTATTAACTAAATAGCAGTTTAAAACACATATATAAACTTCTTTAAGTTCTTTAAATAAAAATTAAATATATACATATCATTAATGCATGTATTATATTGATGAGTTTGACATTATTGCAACATACTTATTGGCCAAAAAACACGTTTCAATAAACAGCTAGTTAGTTTATCTATCCTAACAGATGCGTTTTTTGGAATGCCATTCGGATAAACAAAAATAATTTAGGGTATTAAAATACCTTTCTACAATATAATGTTAAGTTCTTAACCCGTACCCTTAGCCCCTTTTAGCCCGAACTTTACGATACTTATGTCAAGTCTTCGTATACGTCAATACGATAATATCATAAGTTTTGACAGCTCGAACGATTCAATTCTCCATACAATTTGTAAAGTTTTCGCAAATTCATTGAACTCATGCTTTGCTGTTGAGTATAAAATACGCTCATGTAGTATTAAATCTGTTCAAATTTTAATAAGAAAGTATTACTGCCTACTTCATGAATATATTTCTGATATCAAAATGCGTAACCGATTTTGGCCAAACGTATATTATCTTCGGGGAAATCAAAATCTCTCATATACAGTATGTGATACCTGAACTTTTTCTGTAGTCTCCTCAGATATTAATGAGATCTGCCGCAAAATCCCGGCTAATACGAGACGTTCTGTTTGTATTCGCGAACATGAAACATTAACATCAACAAATCTCATGTTTTATTTAAATACTTAACGTACAATTTAAGATATACGGCCAAGATTGTGAATTTGATTTTTTTACTTAAATAACGAACACAAACGCTGCCATCACGTACATGAAAAAGCCATGAATGACTGAAAGCAATATTGAAAGATTGAGCTCCTTATAATTAAGCATTGTTGTAATTAAATACTCAACTGTGTTTTCACATCACGTAAATATAATATGTAATAGAAAGAGGCCAAAGAGAACTTTTACTAAAATAGTATAGTAAGACTAATTTAGTTTTTATAAATTAAGTAAATTTAGTATGAAATAGTGTTAAACAGAACTACTGTGATGTTAGAGAGCGTCACACGTCCAGTTCTTATGGATTAACTATGTCCGTGTGTCTAGTTTTTGAAGGCATATCTTCAATGATTTAGACAGTTGCACTTTGAAAGGTAAAGAGTACCAACTGAAATGCTGACGCCAAGGCCACTTCGAATAGGGTGTAACTTCACACTTCACCCAATTGGAAATAACATTCGTAATATTTCTAATATATTACACTACCGATTTCAAAGAATTCGTTAATCGACATTCCTAGTCAGAATATCGCCTTATATCGTTGGTACTTTATAAATTCTTTCAAGAGATATTTCGTTGAAACCGTGAAAAACTATCCATCGGGTTACAAAACTCTTTGGGACCTTTGGGGCCCAATATTACTCCTTAAGATCGAAGTTATGAAACAAAAAAGCTGACCCGGTCTGCAATGGATTTTCCTAACATCATATTAAAAATAAAAATAATGTAGCACACATACTAATAGTTAAAGACGTTACACTTCGTCAAACGGAGCTTTTGACTTTGGGATTTTGAAGTCAAAATGTATTTTTTATTTAAGCAATGAATAAATTGCGGTCATTAGCTAGGGTTTTTTCTAGAAAATATTAAATTATCACACATCACGTCGTTCGTTACATTTTTATTTTACTGTGTAGAGGCGTCGAGAGTACGAAGTTGAATTGAGTTTATTTATTACTGTTTCATTGGTGCTACATAACGTTGTTAACGCGGTACTGTCAGGCACAGAGTTCCTCTTATTATATTTACAAATATTATAACTTTAGTAAGTCATATTCAATATGGAGAGAAATTTTATTAATGTTCTTAATCTAAATTTAATACATATGAATATAACATTCATAATTAATTAGTATTTTATAAAAAAAGGTATATGAAGCTGGTATGACTGTGTGGGCCTGGGTATTCGTAATATCCAGGATGCTCCCTTCTAAAAACGAATCCAATAATAATCGATCAGACTAAGACTAGTCTAGACCATCAACGGTGGTGTGTCTCACTCCAAGCATTGGATCCATAAAATGATGAATAAAAGTAAATGCGGTACTGTTTGCTGTCTATATTAAGTGCGCACGAGATGGCGGTTAAAATCTAGGTTTAAAGGTGGGAAATTACATTGCAATTTTGTAAATATAAAATAGTATTTTGTCATATCAACAGAGCCTTCCCTTTATAATACGAGGATGGAAAAACCCAGAGGGAAAATTTAATTGACTTTTGGTACCATCAATAATAAATTAATCGCATTTTAAGTGTTATTTAACATCAGAGAGGTTAAAAGTGACTATATAATTCCATTATTACTTATTCATATAGGTAACATAATGTACACTTATGAACGTCAAAAAAAAGAAATATACATTAAATGATTCTTATTTTACATTTACTGCCAGTTCTCAAATTAAGGGCGAAGAGAATTAGAACGGAAGAGAAGAAGAACTGGCAATAAACTTTCCGCCACTCTTTTTAATCGTCAATTTTTTTTTACACAATGTTTGTAAGGAGCTGCATCCAATACACCATGTTAAACCATGAATAAATGAAATAATATGGTTGTATGCTTAGGGAGCGTTCAAGTATAACGTAACGAATTTGAGGGGGGGATTGAATAATGCGTTATTGTATTGTTTTCGACTTTCCGGCAACTTTAAGGACTACCTCGATTTTCACACAAACCTTATCTAAACTCCCTAATTTCCAACATATTTTAAGCATATTTCATGTTTTATCACTTTGTGGTACTATCGAGGTATTGTCGACAAATTCTGGCAACAATCGCAAAATCACATGTTAGAAATTAGCTTCTCCTTTGAGATAACTGCATTAAAATCGTCTGTCGGAAGTTACAGAGTTTTACATGTGCAGAGTGCATTCTTGAACACACCACTAAACATTAACGAAAACTAAAGCAATACAGTCGTGGATTAATGTTTAAGCGTTTACAATAAATAACTCGACTTTGACTCTTTTAGTTTTCTAGTGTTGGTATCACAAACCATCACCGCCCACCGGTCGTACCCTGTAACTTCCAGTAGTGTTAGCGACACGAATCCCGACGTTTTTGTATGCAAGCTTGATGTAGTTGTCTCAATATGCATAGCGCTGATATGTCAAGCCTGGCATCGCGCGAAAGAAAACCTCATTATTGAGGTCAGAATCGCTATCAGAATCGCTATTGGAAGTAACAGAGTAACCAGGTGAGTATTCTATATGTGCTTGTCCAACCAAATCGAATTGGGGCTTAGACACATCTATTTTTATCCTTTCGGCCTTCGTTTATAAAACACGCAACCAATATCGATACTGGCCTCTTATAATTAGAGTAATTAAGTTTTGTCTATTATATATCTGATGTGTGTGTATTTGTATGTTTTCGATAGTTAAATTCCTGAATTGTTTGTGTAGGATGCTTTGTCCCTTGACATAATAATGTTCTATTATAAATTTACTTTTATCAAAGGTAAAAAGGAATGTATGCTATTTTTTAATAAAAACTGTGATGTTAATTTATAATCAAAATATGAATGACGCTATCTCTTATCAAATAACCATTTACATTATGTATATTGTCGTATTATAGAGATAATCAATTTATAGTATATGTAGAATGTTATATATGGTTACACAGGTCTATATAAAAATATAGTTCCTATGATAAATCAATACTAAAATGTCCCGAAATAACATAGTGTATTCTGGCATACATTGTAGACTGTAGCGAGGCGAAAGCTAGTTAGCAATAATGCCCGAGTTACACGAGGCTAGTTTTTCAAGCTAGGATAGCAAGCTAGTACTAAACAAAACGCGTGGTTCCTGCTTACTAGCTAACTGAAAACTAGCTTCGCCGGCTACATGAAGGTGGTATACAGGATAGTAAAATCATAGGTGGGGGGCGCTACTATCCAAAAAAATAGAACTCCATCCTATTAAAAACTGTTCTAGCTTGTTCTAGCTTACTACCTTACTAGCTCAGAAATGAGCTATGAGAATGTTTTACACGAAGCCAGAACTAGTTTGCTAGCTTACTGACACTAGCATGCTATCCTAGCTTGAATAGCTAGCCTCGTGTAACTCGGGCATAAGCGAGATGTGTAGTCGCTCCAAGTCATTACTCGGTTCAGCGCTGTGGAAGTATTAAATTATCTGAACCTCAACAAAGCACTGTTTATGTTTATGCTAATAATGTTTCAGTGTCGTCATTAACTATACTTAAGACAAATTTATTGAAAGTAAAACATGAATTTGGTGAGATTTTACTAGACTATCTTTGAGTGTTTCAACGAAAAGTAATATGACACATGTGTTGTGTATTTTATGTGTCTGTAACGATATCAGTATACTTCATGGTCTAAACGGGAATTCAATATGGATCAAAACAATTTTAACATGAAAATATTCTCTAATATTTCTTCATCAAGATAATGTGAAATAAAAGTGTTAAATTCTCCCATGCCTACTGCACTTAAATTCCTTGCATTCCTTCAAAATAGTTATTCTATGATTCTGATAGTTAAATATATAACTTTATAATAAAACTACATAAATAATAATGAAACAATAATATATAATAACTGATCGGATTTAATATTCAAATCTGTCCGATAACTTTTCCAAATGAGTAAATTGGGAAGAATGAATACTGTGAGTATATTTACAAATCAGTGAATATCCTTTCATGTGATAAAACAAAATCAAAAATCACTCGTTGATCCCGTTAAATACATTTCAAAGAAAATACTTTCAAAGCTAAAGGCAAGATTTTCAAGTAGAATTTCTATATTTCAATATAAATGACGTTTGCTTTCCAGTGGTTGAAAATCTAGATTTTCACACAATACTAGTACAGTAGACGTTTTGAAGTCTGAATGCTTATTCCTAATAAAAATATTTTTGTATTTATGCATTTTAAGCAAAATTAAAAGAAAAAGTATAAGACAGTAAATTGTAATCTGACCTTGTCTTTGTTTTGTACACACAATTTTTATTAATTTATTTTTGGAAATTAGGCACTCTAATTTTATATTTATTCATAAATGAGCGTTGATTAAAGGTTTAGCACGATGACATATCTTAAGTTAATGGCATTTTTAATTAACATAAAATAAGTAATCGTTATGAACGATAAAGAGTAAAAAGTATTTTTAACGGGTAATTATTCCAATTATTCGAATATTAAAGCTAACGAACACGAACCGTATTGACAGAGGTTTTAAAAGTTACATCTGTGATGTTCGAGGTCAGCAACATATTTCCCCGGAGATGGAATGTATGGCAACATGACAAAAAAATTCAACTTTGTTTTTACATGTCTGTAAAATTTTAAGACAAGGACGAAAATAAGGACAATATATTTAATCACTGCAGCTATCAAAACATTTATGTTAAATTATGTTTGTTTACGTAACTACGTAACAAACATAATTTAACATAAAAACTTATTTAAATTTATGGAAATAACCGCGGAAGAAACACCTTGTCAAAATAAATGACAATCGGCTTTGATTTCTTGTCTTAGAATGAACTCTGAAACTTCCTAATGACGAAATATAACAAATTATCATAATTAATTACTTAAAAATAGGCATTAATCATGGTAATTTAGTTTTAAACCCCAGTCAAAAGACTGTATTGATAAAACAATATAATGATAAAAATATTATTGGGTTTTTGTTATTTTACATTGACAGTAAAACGCGTAATAAATGACAATCAAGTCGTCTAATGATTTGCTTGTTCTTTAATTATTGCTTGAGTTAGAGTTGCAGTGTGCAAAAGCTATTATGTCTAGTGAGGAATTGTTTGCTTCCTTCAACTATAATGGGCGCGTTCGTAAACATTATGTACGGGAATAGCACAGAACTTTGACATCATAGATAGATCGGTAATATTTTTTACTAAATCGTTATAACATTAATTCGTGATTGCGATTGTTTCATTTCACCCAAGAAACATATTTTTTGTTTTATTCTAAATGTACGAATTCAGTTTCCTCATTGTTTTTTTTATATATTTAATTCCAGTTCATCGATGCCAAAGTTCTGATACGACGGCCTTGCGTTTATAGTATAATACTTGTCTCTCATTATAGATACTTTCTCGGGGAAAAGCGTCGTCTATTTATCAGGTCAAAAATAATGTAATAATAAATATAATGATAAAGCTTTTTTTATTTCTAAGGTGCATATCAAGATAGCATTTTTGGCACTTAGCAATTTCCATATGTTTGCATATATGAGAGATTCTACCTACACTTTAAATATTATACATATATAAACATCATGTTAGTTACAAAAGAGATCGGATTTATATCTATAATGTGAGTTATTTAAAATAATTGGATTTTTTGGATTAATTACAAGTTAAAGGTAACTGAGAGAGGTAGATGAGGACCATAGCAGGTGGAGATGCGTGGAACATCCTGCGGGAAAGGGTGTGAAAATATGGTTTTTTTTTGTGTAAAGCTTCTAAATTGTTCAGACACAAGATGGCAAAGGCACTGTCACTGCTCCTCTAAATAAGCTTATGGCATCTACGAAGCAAATGTATAAATTTCAATATGCGGCAATGTGCGGCGACAGGTAGAAAGCTAGTGAGTACAATATTTTCTGACCCAGTTCCTAAGCATAACTTATCGTTAGATGACCGATAACTTTGACAGGTAAGGTCACCTGTTTTATTATTTTAAATTGAGTTATAAGGGTCAAACTACCTGACAAACAAATTATTCTGAGAAAAATTCTATTACTAGATTTTTTTTTAATAAAAATCAATAATTGATCTTAATATTATTTACATAAATAAGTTACTCTTAAAGATGAATAAGTATTTTTTTTACAATAATTTAAGCCTAAAATAAATCACTGAACAGTGATGGCTATTTTTAAATTTCACGTATAGTCTAGTTAAAGTCACTGATAAACTAAATAACTGAATTCATCTGAAATATAAATATTATCAATCCAATACGTTCACGTCATACAAAATGCAACTGTTCAACATTTTTCGTGAATTATTCAAGCTTTGCCTTGACAAATATGAATATTGAACCACATCTTATACATAATATTTGAGTGTCTATTATATGTATGTCCCTAAGCCCTCAGTAAATGGGGTAAACTAGTTTTTGAGTTTCATTGCTCATTGCCATAGTCCATAGACCAATAGTTAACAACCTTTAAGATGTACGATGTGTATAATTACGATGGCATGTTACCACAGGACTTCTATAGTCCTATTATAGGTTCCAGCCTCTCACAAAGCTGATTAAAGCTTGCAGAATGTTAACTCTTCAAATGCAACTTTGTGAAGAGGCAAATAAACTTATTAAACATATGGGGTATTCAAGACCATAAAAAAATGAGATTTTTAGAAGAAATAAAACTTTAAAAAAAAACAAATTTTTAATCTTTTAATGTTCTCCCATTAAACTATTTATTTATTTTATATTTACCATCACGCCATACACATGCATTTTACGTATTTATTTATTTACTACATTATAATAAATAAATAAAAATAATGCTATATGTTAGTATATGATAAGATCTTTTCTCAAATGTATGAAAATTAAGGTAAACATCGTATATGTTGGTAATTCTAACGTAAGTTCAAGATAAATTAAATGAAACGCTATTAAAGGGAAGGCAAGTTAAATACAACCCACATCTCTCTCACGGGAAAAGTTTATTCAAAACTTTGCTCTCAAAGGAATTACATGAAAGAATACTTGCAAGAACTCTAACTAGCTCACCTTCAATTACCAACTTTAAAATCCTATTAGTTCGCTACGTAATTGGAGCAAACGTCATCTCTCGGAGACTAAAAATCACAACTGCCAACAAACCTAGTATAAGTGATCCTTAGTTCTTAAACATCTATTTTGGAGTAAAAGTCACATTAGTGTTTAGAGCCTTATACAATGATAATATTAATTAAAATGTTTGACAAAAATCCATTTATAGAAAAACACGCGTTTAGAAGTATAACTTCAAAAACTAAAATGCTGACTATAGCTAACTTCAGGCTGTCGGTGTTTTTGCGACGGTTGCGCGCGCATCGCTATAAAATAAACCCTCCTATTATTTTTCCCATATCATATAACAATACATGTAAGTAAAGAACTTAATCAACAGCCATTGCTCCAGTGTTTTAATTTGATGTTCACAATTGTCCCAAATACTTCCAAAATAAATAAATGAAAGTTCTTTCTTAATTTATTCTTATTTATTTATTGATGTAAATCCACCAAGTAATTCCACTTGAATAACACATATTTTTGCACTTTACGCAAAGGTTGCTACCGAGTTACCTATAACTAGTTATAGATTATAGATCTACCGTGAATGCATCATCCATCATAAAACAATATTCATTTCTAGTGTTTTCACTAGAGACATGAGATAGTTTTGTTTGTGACGTAATTTAATTTAAAATTAGAGAATTATCTCTAAATAAATTCCAAGACCTCGTTAAAAGTAAATTAATCAATAAAGCTTTTTATAAATACTTAAATGATCCTAATCCTTGGGATTGATTTGCTCCAGTTCAAAACAATTTGTATTAAAAACTTGGCGATTGAAAAGAGTGGCGGAGAGTTTCTTGCCAGTTCTTCTTGTCTGCTCTACGCCTTTGACTTGCCAATTGGTAGTAAATGTAAATTTACAATTAATTTAATTTGTTTGACGTTCATAAGTGTAACTTGTTTACCTATATGAATAAATATATATTGATTGATTGAAAAAAAGACACACTCGTATGTCATAATATGCTGTGCCATGTTAAATATTCATATGTGTACTACGTGCGGATTACTAGCAATACAGCCACTGAGTAGGCAACGTATTCCATTTGAGCAAACTTTGTATAAAACGAAACTCCTTAACGTACTCATTACAATTTACCTAATTGACATGACTTACTACAGCATGAATACCCTAAATTTAACAGTGATTCAAATGGTTTAACAACATTACTCTAAGTGAGCGTCATCAACGCTAAATAGAATAATAATTGGATTTGACTATATCGACCATAACTAAGTTTTGTTATATATATATTAGATACTTTTACAACACACCAAGCTTCAAATAAACGCAAGTACCCTTCAAAATTCTGACCAGGGATTAATTGCGCTGATCATTCGATCATTCCATCTAATTTTAACTTATTACGATTAAATACGTCGCCGACTTTGGCACTAGTAGGCTGATATAACACAACAAGGGTTGTTTTTTTAATTATCTCATAAATTGTTGCAGTTTACGTGTGCGTATTCAATGTATCACATTGTAATGTTTTATTTGTCATTTGTACACCTATAAAATTAAAAAAAGAAATTGCGGAGAGTAATCAAAAATGGTAGGCAACTAATAATAGTTATAGGTGGTAATGGCAGGTTTTGTCTGAAAAAGTGTATGAGTATTTCAAGCAATCAGATACGTCTCTATTTTCGTCATATACGGTGTGTTTATATTATATAATTTAAGCTCTTAATATAAATGTTTAGGCTGAATAGTTTAAGTCAGAATTCCTATTGACGTAGCCTCAGTTGATTATATGGCTCGAAGAATAGAAAAATTCGAATATAATGGGCATACCTAACATATCTGGGTCTAGCAGAGCTGTTTTACCGTGAAGGTGAATGCAGCGAGCGTGACAGCGCGATAACATTGATTCATAGAGAATATAACCATGGTTATATAGTCTTTGCATTGATTAGACTGTTCTTACGTTTCTTGCATAAAATATATATAAATGTATATAAATGAATGAATCCCTATTTCCCTTGGTCACGTCATCACGCGTGAATGGCTGGACCGATTTCGCTAATTTTGTTGTTGTTGTGTTTGTTATTGTCAGGAGAAGCTTGAGAAGGAGGAGAAAATTGCGCGGACAAGTAGAAAATTTAAGAATACTTAACCACCATATTAAGTAATCCTTACTTTTGTTACGTTTGCAAATTAGTTTTAACCGTTAAAGAGAAAGAAAAATAAATATCGTTTAAAACAAATGCATCGATAGGTATTAATTATTACTAACATAACACTTGATATAATTGGTTATAAAGAAGAATGAAAACAGGGCGACGTCGTTTACAGTTAAAAGTAAATGATACAGTAAATATAATGGCATACGAACAAACATATGCATTAGTATCTTTTTAACTACGAAATAAATATTCAAGAGAAGAAGATAACATAGATTTTTAATTGTTGTTGCGTTTTTTTAATTAGCAGTAATGGCCTCGATGCTTAAGCGTGCGTTCGAATCACGGTTGTGAATCCATGTGCGCAATTAGTACTTGTGTATGCATGTCTTAAAATCATTAAAAATCTGTAAAAAATTAATGACATCTGTCAGACACATGTGTGTCTGACTAGTCTATAAAAAGCTAGTCATAGATAAAATAAAAATGTTCGATGAAACGGATGCAATCTGACAGACTGCAGGTCAAATTTTTTTATAGAACAGGGGGCAAACTAGTAAAAGGCTTACGTGATGTTATTTGAAAGATCTCATGAACACTCAATACCAGAGGCTTAAATTTAGGGTTGTGCTCAATTATTTTTTTATTTATAAATAAATAAATTATTAATACTGTTAAAAACAACCTCTTATTCGTACGCCCAAATCTTACAGTTAAAGGACCAATTATATATTAATCCATCGCTGTCTGTCAAATCGTGTTTACAATGTGATGATTAGAGACAGATGAGTGGAATAGAACAAGGTATTAAAATCACGGATATTAATTTGTAGGCTATTAACGCAATCAATTGCAAAATATACGGAAGCTCATACATACATACAGAGAGCCCTTTAAGAATGAATGAATCCATTATACTCATAAAGGAAGCTACACGACATATATCGATTATGTATAGGTATATACCTGTTGATGGTGCGTGTTTGTATCACGGATGCGATAAAATTACGCGATGTGTAAGGTCAGTGAAAAATAAGGTATCAAAAAATTCTCCAGACTGTTTCGTTCACGGCAATCTCAATTGAAACTGGGCACATAGAATAAACTATGCACAAGTTTGTGTACAGATAAAGGAGGTATCTATAGTATTAATCTCTTAGAACTGTTAACTTGACTATCGCGAGACCAAGCGTAGTACTAAAAGCATTACGCGCTCGAATTAATTCGTGAACATCTCAAGAAGGTCACGATATATTATATATTGAAGTGAAACTTCTTTAGAATCGTTGTGATTTCAAACCGGATGCAACGGAAAAAGCAACAGTAAAAAGAGACAGAAACATAAATTCATATTTTTTAACGTGGGAGAAAATGAGATAGGAGGAATTATACAGCCTCTTTTTACTGTCGCTTTTTGATTTTATCGAATTTCAAACTTTCGTTGTTTTAGTTTTGGTCAAACTAAAGATTTATATTAAACATATAAATTAAAATGTATCATTAAAATATACTGTTTGAAAAATGTTTAACTTATGTATGATTAAGTATAAAAATTTTGTTTTTGAAGGTTTCACTACCACGTGTGAATTGCACATATGTTTTTTTTGTAGTTGTATTTTATTCTAACTGCTATTTCAATTCAATTGTTCATTTCACTATTACTAAAAAAAAAAGGTATTTAATTACTCAGCTCAGTTTATAGTTACGCACTTCTACAATCGGCTGTAGAAAACTCTTGTATTAAAAACACCCGTTGAATGTTTTTAAACATTATAATGAAGATAAATTCAATGTTTATTAACTAGGGACATACAGCGGTCATCATTTTAATCGCCGTTCCTTATTTAATTTTAGTGAACAATTAATGACAGTGTCTTTAAACGATTTTATTGTGTATTCAAACGATGTTATTATTAAAATAGGTCGTGTGTTCAATTCTTCTTCGCATTTCCAATCTTCTATCAAAGATTTATTCAAATAACATATAAAATGTTTGATTGTCACTTCATTTTTCAAATTCTATTCTTTATGATAACATTAGTTTCATTTTTATTTATTTATTTTATTTATTAACAAAAAAAGTTGGACGAGGCC
Organism: Pieris rapae; assembly: GCF_905147795.1. Lineage (NCBI taxonomy): Eukaryota > Metazoa > Arthropoda > Insecta > Lepidoptera > Pieridae > Pieris > Pieris rapae. The sequence goes on along the minus strand of NC_059511.1, from coordinate 3,946,193 downwards.
TTCTCCCGGACAGAGGCCGCATCTTAGTTAAAATTGTATTCATATGTATTTAATTTAATTTATGTAAATAGGATGTGGAAAAATAAAGGCCTATTGTTATTTATTAACACTTACTTACATTACAATAAAAAAATTTAACATAATTAAATGAAAAGGTGGGCAACTGGCGGCCTTATCGCTTTCGAGCGATTTCTTCTAGGCAACAATTTCATTTATTATAACAGGTATTATTTAGCATATTAAATATAAATTTTAAATCCAATTACATTACGTATACGACCTACACACCTACAAAGTAATTATAATTAAGAGCTAAGTAGAATTAAAATAAATTTTAAAAGTTTGGTCTCTGAGTCTTACTATAATTATTCGTTGAATGAAAAATGCGTTCACCAATACTGTTTACTAGGCGCACAACTTAAATCATCAATTAGCCCAGGTTGAAACCCACAGTTCAGTCTCTACATAAGAGAACAAAATCAAAGTTATAGGACTCTAGGAGGCATCTTGTTTATTAGTTAAATTTAAATAAAACAATCATATTATGAAGTTTTTTCTTTTGTTTATCATTGTTTCGCATTTACATTAATAAATAAAGAAGCCAAAGCTTTAAGACTAAGTTTTGTTCTTACATATAAAAACGCATACAATTTGTATTAATCTGTTTCGAGGATATGAATTCCTATAACAGTCTCAGTAGGCAAAGAACACGATCGGAATGTAAATTTATTCAGCAATATTTAATATCATAACACAGTTTTTATTCAGGTCATAGTATTGTCTACTCAAACCAAATTTAAATGAGAATTGTAAATGAATATTCTGAACGAGCTGTCAAACTGGTAGTAACATAACGTTGGAGTCAAGGCTGCTTAACCGGTTGTGTGTACTTGAAATTACTATTAAAGGCTATTTACGAATATGTAGTAATCTAGGTTTAATTAAACTGATTGTAAGCCACGTAGAAATTAATGCGTTCAGAAAAGAATATTTCTGCCAGCTTTTCCTAGGGAATAATAAGATTTATGACCTAGCTGCTTCAGACTCATTAAGTCTTCCGTTTGACTAGTACTATTTAACATAACTAAGTCATACTTAACAACAAGTCTTGACTCTGATTTTCATATTCGTATAGGTCATACAATTAATTTAAACATCGTTTTTTTACAAATACTAGTTTAATATATTTCCAGTCGAACATAATGTTAAGAGTGCTGCTTATATCTATACTAAAAAAAATTGTAAGATAGTCTATTACGGTGTTACTAATCGATATTGAACGAACTCTGAACTCAGTACTATTAAAGAATGTTACAAAATAGATAAATGACATTTTGTCTCAGAAATCGTTAAAAACAATTATTTATTAATAATATGTATGTTTGTTTATGCCAGTAGCAAGACTATCTGACGATGAATGGGCCATAAAGGTGACCAAAAAGGTGAGATAGAGGGGAGAGGAGAGACCCTATTTGGAAAAGAAACAGAAGAAAACTGCTAATGAGGTGGGTGGATGACATTCCTACAACGGCTGGCTAGAGCTGATGGAGGAGGCCTTCACTTACGGAAGGGTTCTCGCAACATGCAAACCTCGAAAAAAATAGTGGAATTTATTTTTATTTTGCCTCCTTCTTTTGCAAAAAAATGGCTTTTCTATTTTATTATTTATAATGTGTATTTGTTTATATATCGTATTTGGATAGAATACTTAATTCGTTTACAGAGGGAATGCTACGTTGCACGTAGATTAGTTTAAAATCAACATCAGACCGTATTTAGCATATTTATGGCATGGTCTCT